>NC_082400.1:4630950-4660950 GCF_031168955.1 Gadus macrocephalus
AGTCCTTAAACAGCCCTTAGCTAACTATATATTAACTTTAGTTAATATATAGCCTTTCAGGATTCAGAAACCATGTCCCTCTCCTGTAGCCTGGTCCTACCAGACTCTCGTACTTCATTTCATTTGCACAGAGTCTGGACCTACTCAATTGACAAACGTTAACTCTAGGGGTGTAACGGTACACGTATTTGTACCGAACCGTCACGTTACAGGCACTTCGGTGCGGTTACAGAGGTGTACCGCGGTACGTAAATGTGGCGTACATAGCGTTAATATGCCCTCACCCTTAACTTACCCTGTCTGTCCCTCTCCTGTCCCTATCCCTTAAAGGTCTCATGGCATGCTACTTTATTGATGCTTTAATATAGATATTAGTGGGCTCCTAACACAGTATTTGAAGACGTTCCCGAAATTGAGCCGTGGTGCAGAATTACAGCCACTACGAGCCAATCGCACATTGAGCTTTCCCCAAACACGCCGTTTCGGTGTCTGTAGCTTTAATGCAAATGAGGAGGAGAGAGGCGGGTCAAGGAGGAGGGTGGGGGTGTGGCCCTGAGCAGCTTGCGGCCACGGTACCATGCACTCTGTTTACATTGGATGTATCGCATGGTGAGGCGCACACAGCCTTTGGCCTTGTTCTGTATATATTCTAGAACACTCTGGATGCTCCGGTGGGAGTGCTGGAGCTGTATATCTAAATAATATCATATTATGTATAGATATCTATATAATAGAATATATATTATCCCGGCCAAAAGCTATGTGCGCCTCCAGACGATATTATGAATCTCAAACGACTGCGTCGGGTTCTCCGACCGCTCTGGTTCCTCCACGTCCAAATCAATCTGAATTAGACTGAACCACGACATGGAGGAGAAAGAGATTGTTGCCTGCGATTGTTGACCGCTATCGTCTCCCGCCGGAGCCTCGCTGCAAAGGGCCCACCGCCTCGGCAGCGGGCAGCGGTCAGCGCTGAGGCACCACCGCCTCCTGCAGAGGGCAGTGCCAAGGCGGTGGTCCCTCGGCAGCGGGAAGCGGGGCTCAAGCGGGAGACAATCGCGGGCAACAATCCCTTTGTCCTCCATGTCATGGTTCATGTGCTTCAGAGAGTCAAAGCCAAAGTTCCTTTCCCCCAATTCCTTCTCAACCATGGCTGAGATAACTCCAACTACAGTCTTGTTGTGGAAATACCAGAGACGTCAAATAACCGACGTGTTATACGCCATTACACCAACAGCAGAACGGTTATCCAAATAACAAAGAAGTGTACAACCTTTGCGTTACAGTGTGTGTAATCACACACGCACACACGCCGTAGCTCATTGTCTCATTGGCGGGCCAAATTCTCTGGGCGGGCAAGGCAGAAAAAGGGGAGGTAACTTGGCCCCTCATGAAGACATATCGGGCCACATTCTAAATCAGCCCACTTGAGCTTCCACTTTTTTCAAAGGCAAGCAGGATGGCTAGTGCTCGTTTTACACCGAGCGCAAGTTTTAGCCACTTGGGGACCATAGGCAGGCTAGGGGAACTCATATTAATGTTAGAAAACCTCATAAAGTAAGATTTTCATGCTATGGGACCTTTAACTTACCCTGAACTCGGTCCCCTCCTCTCCCTAACCCTTAACTTACCGTGAACTCGGCCCCTCTCCTCTCCACCAGGGAAAATTCTTCGTGGAAACTGTGTGTGGTGGATTCCACCAACCACCACTGTGACATCGCGCATCCCCATTTCTGGCAGCTCAACCATCGGCTGAACATCACCGAGGTCAACCCCCTGGGAGCAGCGCTCACCAGGCAGACCATCCAACTGCATAAGCTCTGTAAGGCACACGCACACGCACACACACACACAAACACATGCACGCACACACACACACATATCAACTGGTACTGGAAGGTTGCTAGTTCGATTTCTGACTCCTCCTAGCGTGTCGAGGTGTCTCTGAGCAAGACGCCTCGCCCTGACTGCTCCTGACAAGCTGGCTGTTGCTTTGTATGGTCGACACCGCCATCGGTATGTGAGTTTGTCTATGAACGGTTGTCTCTGTGGATAAAAGTGTGCGCAAAATCCTTTAAATGTAAGGTGGCTGCACTTACTACAGCACCTCAACACCCAACGGGCTTTATGAAAAAAATTGCCGTATTTCACCCTTCAACCTGGTCTCACAGGAATGCGTGAAATGACTACGGACAAATAACTCGAAATCCGTGGACACATCACGGAAACACGCCGATATCCGTGATGTGGCCACGGAATTCGCTCCAATGCAAGTTAATGACGCTGATGTTCCGTGGCTCACGCACGGATCCCCGTTTCAACGAGCGAGTCGACCACGGGGGCTTAACTCAAAACCCGGGGTGGTCTCACTGAAACACTTAAATTGTCCTTGTTGTGTCCACGGAAGTTGCTCCAATGCAAGTAAATGACAATGATATTCCATGGCACACACACAGATTCCCGTTTCAATCTGTGTGTGTGCTCCCGTTTCAATCTGTGTGTGCGCCACATTTGACCACAGTGAGGGCTTAACTCAAAATCCGTGGTGGTCTGACGGAATCACTTCAATTGTCCGTGATGTGGCTACGGAATTTGCTCCAATGCAAGTAAATGACACTGTTATTCCGTGGCTCACACACGGATATCGGCGTGTTTCCGTGATGTGGCCACGGATTTCGAGTTAAGCATCCGACCGTAGTCATTTCACGGATTCCTGTGAGACCATGTTGTCACCCTTATTAGTTCCGGGATCAGTTGGACCCAGCATTCAAGACGATTGTTTCAGACGAATGGAATAGACACCATTATATCCGCAAGGAGGGATTCAGTTAGATCAATGTTTCTTGTATTTTTTACACATTGGAAAATTATTCAAATATATTTCCAAGTGCCACACGTTGTCCTCCAAAATGATTTGAATATTAATAACTCCGATCTAAAAGTGTGAAATATTGTCCAATGTCTAGTCTTTAGAAAAAGACTCATCTTACAGAAATGTGCACTGCCACGGTGCTTAGAGGCATATTCAGCAATGGAGGAGTCATCCAATCAGTTTTGGACCTTAACCGTTTGCCAAATCTGATATCTCCAGAGGCATACGGGCTACAGCTCCGTTCAACCCCTACGCCAACTGGCGAGCAGCCAAAAGAGACGCATCACAGATTGGCAAACTGATCCGTTAATGGCTACTCAGCTGCTTCCAGCCAGCTGCAAAAACCTTAAATGAGCAATTCTACGGCCAAATCCATTCATGTCCTCCTTTTGTTTTGTGTGTTTAAATAAATAGTTTTTTTCCCCTGCACCTTTTAATCCACGTGCTGCGTCATCAGCGTTCTCCTGTTGAACCAGGTCTTCGTCACAGGTGTGACATTAGTTTTTCCACACTCAAATCACTGCGGTGTGCGAGATGGTCCACCTCCGGCCGCGACTTGGCACAGCTCTAACGTTTACACTGGTAATGGAACCAAGCAGATCAATGGGGCATTGTTTGGCTGGGCGCAGCAGCCAGACGTGTCAGTGGAAGGGGGCCTCTAGCAGCCCCCCGTGTTCACCTCTCTGGCTCCATCCCACAGTGAAGCCGGACCCTCCGGCGGAACTGGTGGTGACGGCCCGGTCCAGCTTCCCCACCCACCTGAACGTGTCCTGGCGGTACCCGCACTCCTGGCCACAGCTGGACTTCTTCCCCCTGCTCTTCCAGATCAGATACAGGCCCCACGGCTCCACACACTGGGCACAGGTACACACACACACGCACGCACGCACGCACGCACGCACGCACGCACGCACGCACGCACGCACGCACGCACGCACGCACGCACGCACGCACGCACGCACGCACGCACGCACGCACGCACGCACGCACGCACGCACGCACGCACGCACGCACGCACGCACGCACGCACGCACGCACGCACGCACGCACGCACGCACGCACGCACGCACGCACGCACGCACGCACGCACGCACGCACGCACGCACGCACGCACGCACGCACGCACGCACGCACGCACGCACGCACGCACGCACGCACGCACGCACGCACGCACGCACGCACGCACGCACGCACGCACGCACGCACGCACGCACGCACGCACGCACGCACGCACGCACGCACGCACACACACACACACACACACACACACATAGGTAGACAGACAGACAGAAAGACACGTAGGAAGACAGACAGGTAAAGAGACACACACATGCAGACAGACAGGCAGGGGGACAGACAGAAGGAACAGGTAGACCAACACAGGCAGACAGACAGGCACAGACCGATAGGTAGACGAACACAGGCAGAGAGACAGGCACAGACCGATAGGTAGACAAACACAGGCAGAGAGACAGGCACAGACAGACAGACGGGTAGACAAACACAGCAGATAGACAGGCACAGACGGAGAGACAAGTAGGTATATTAATGTGTGTGTGTGTGTCTTCAGATTGAGTCCATGGGGACTAATGTAGTGGTCCATGATGCGCTGGAGGGCTACCTCCACGAGGTGCAGGTCCGAGCCCAGGACGAGCCTAACGCCGACAGCCACTGGAGCGACTGGAGTCCCCTGATCCTGGCCCGGCCTTGGGAAGGTAATCATTTTGTTGATTTATCACAATATCTTAACAACTCACCCAAATACTGTTCTCTATAATAGTGGTGTGTGTGTGTGTTTGGATTTGTATTTATGTGTGTGTGTGTGTGTGTGTGTGTGTGTGTGTGTGTCCAGCCCCAGGAACAGAGCAGCCTGATGTCTCAGGAGGAACACCCCCCACTGAAGTGTATCCAGATGAGACCGAGACCATCACCAGTAAGAACAGAGGTAAGACGAAACCCAAGACACATTAATACTGCAAAATAATTTACTCAAAAACATCAAAGTATGACAAAAAAATAATAATATGCAAGGGGTTTGTCTGACTGTGTGCGTGTGTGTGTGTGTGTGTCTGTGTGTGTGTGTGACTGTGTTTCTGTGTGACTGTGTTTCTGTATGCGTGTGACTGTGTGTGTGTGTGTGTGTGCGTGTCTGTGTGTGTCTGTCTGTTGACGATGCAGCAGGGGAAGAAGAGAAACTCAGTTTGGTCATTCTATTGGTTATCTTCTCCATCGTCATCTTCATCATCATCCTCTCCCTCACCGTGGTCATGTGGTGAGAAACACACACACGCATGCACAAACACAAACACACACACATACACACGCTGGACATTGGCCAATGTTTCCCACTATTAGATCGCTGATAAGGATATTCAATGTGGCAGTTTCTGCAAATCACAGTCATTGTGTGACACTTGGGGAACCAGGCGTTCCAATGTGTATTATGTAGCACTGTCCTCGCCTTAGAGTTCACATCGTCAAACACATTGACCACTGATTGTCGTAATTTCTGTGGCTTTTGGGAGGTTTAGACTCAACAGAAATAATCTGTTGGGTTTCCGACAGATGCACCACCGCTTCATAACAAATGCCTCTACAAACAAATCACCTTTCCACCAAAGGACCACACTGTGTGTGTGCGTCGATCCATTCAATTTAAATTGAACTGTAGGATACTATTAGCCTCAAACACTATAATATAGAGACTATAGGTATAATATACCGTCATTATTATAAAATATCTACCGATCAAATTGTGGCCAGTCTCTGTGGAGACTCAGGGCTCCGTGCCGTCTGATGACGCACGGTGTTCACACACCATCGGGACACAACCTACATCCTGAGGAGAGGGCCAAAATCGGATGGATTTTTCTGATTTCAGCCTGTAAAACCAGTGCAGAACCATTCCATTTAGCAGTTTGAGACCCCTGTTACTCACTGTAATACAAATTAATACAGAGTGGAGCATTGTATTTATCAGTGTGCTTTTCTGAATAACATGTTTTCATGGTGCTGTCATTCACAGTTTGAGGCAGAGGGACCAGAGGGATCGTCATGTGACCAAACAGGAAGTGAGCTCCATGCTCAAGATGAAGGCCATCCCTCTGTAGGGTAAGAGCAACACAAAGACCAACACACACAGATTCAGATTCGTCATGTTACTGGGAACATTGGCCACAATATAACAGTACTATGAACTAGAAACCGAATGATAACAGAATGCAGAATCTTTGCCAATCCCTCTCTCTCTGTCTGTTCCACTCTTCCCGCTCTCTCTCTGTTCAATTCATCCCTCTCTCTCACTGTGTTCCACTCATCCCTCTCTGTCACTGTCTGTTCCACTCATCCCTCTCACTGTCTGTTCCACTCATCCCTCTCTCTGTCTGTTGCACTCATCCCTCTCTCTCTCTCTCTGTTCCACTCATCCCTCTCTCTGTCTGTTGCACTCATCCCTCTCTCTCTCTCTCTGTTCCACTCATCCCTCTCTCTGTCTGTTGCACTCATCCCTCTCTCTCTCTCTCTGTTCCACTCATCCCTCTCTCTGTCTGTTGCACTCATCCCTCTCTCTCTGTCTGTTGCACTCATCCCTCTCTCTGTCTGTTCCACTCATCCCTCTCTCTCTGTCTGTTCCACTCATCCCTCTCTCTCTCCGTCCGTTTAGATTGGATCCGTCCTCTGTCCGTCTGAACCACTGCAGTTCTCTTTGCTGGTTCAAACTACATCCCCCACAATGCATGGTCCAGTAGAAGCAGGATTTCCAGTAGGCAGAAGCTGAACTGTATAAACAACTGTTGAGAGTGTTGAGTTTCACCTCACCTCAAACTGCACTACCCATAGTGCATCAAGGCAACAAGGCTTTTATCTTCACAGTAACGGACTCCTGAATTGTTATTGGAAGTGGGCCTTGACGTCGACCCTCCACCCATGTTCTTCCTCTCATCTATACCAGCAATTTTTGTCCACAAGAGAACAGTTTTTTCTGATGTTTTTTTTGTGAGAAGATAAAGACTGACTTTTATTTAAATGTCTGACTGTGAAGAAGCGTCAAAGGAAACTGGGCATTACTGAATACAAGTATTCAATAGGGTGTCGTCTGCATACAGGCGTACTATAAGGCAGGGCTGTTTCAGATCTTTCAGCTCGGGAGCCCAAAGACAATTTGGGCCGACCACAGCACACTCAGAATACCCAGACAACATCCGATCCGTCTCATTAAGAGGTTCACCAATTCTGGTGTGCTCAGAGTTTATTGTGCATGGACAGGCTGTGACCCGCCTCTGACCGGATGACCACCAGTTTCGGGACCCAAAAAAACGATGTTTAAGAAGTACATAGGATAATTAGAGTATGGTGTCTAGATACGTACATCAGAGTATGATGCCTGGATACGTACATCAGAGTATGGTGTCTGGATACGCACATCAGAGTATGGTGTCTGGATACGCACATTAGAGTATGGTGCCTGGATACGTACATCAGAGTATGGTGTCTGGATACGCACATCAGAGTATGGTGTCTTGATACGTGCATTAGAGTTTTGTCAACTGGACTCTACGCACTCTGCAGAGAGAGAGAGAGAGAGAGAGAGAGAGAAAGAGAGAGGGGGGAGAGCGAATAGCGCGAGAGAGAGAGAGAGAGAGAGAGAGAGAGAGAGAGAGAGAGAGAGAGATGGTAGAGCTTTCAGCCTAGCACACACCAACAGTGTTGTAACATCACATTGATGTTTGAACAAGGTCTCAGGTGTGTCAGTCCCTCGATTCAGTGTTTCTGATCTGAGTTTAAAAAATGACCTTTAAACAGTACATTGTACTTCTTCCCCCCCAGCCATTGATATTCATATTCATTTGAATGTGTGCACAAACACAATCCCCAGACACTTAGACCACCTGGTGGTGGTGGGGATTTCATAACCAACAGGAGAGCCTGTAATGTCTTAAACATCGGGTTGAGTTCTAATGTCATTAGCCTTGGGTGGAGTTGTGATTTCATCACCTACGGGTGGGGTTATGATGCCATTGCCCATAGCTGGAGTTTGATTGTCCCAAACCTAAATGTTTTAACAGTAAAACTATGTTCTGTTTATTCTGAGCGAGTCAGTTACTTTGTGCTGATCTAAAGTTGTGTATTTACTTTGCGATTGATTGATTGGCCTGAGGTGTATTTTGTCAGCCCTTTCGCACGTTTGCAAACGTAACGGCCACTCAAGCTAGCTTTTCACATTATATGCATGAATCCAACGAAAGCTTTCTCTGTATATTATTGTATATTTTTCATCATTTTACATTTCATGTATGTTACCAAAAGTGTTTCTATGTTTTTCTATGTTCTGGTTCTAACAGGAAGTCCCTCCAAATATGCTTTTAGTTGTAGTTTAGCAAAATGTGCCACTTTATAGCGCCAGTTACTGAAAATAACCAAATCACTAGAGGAAACAACTAACCTGCAAATGAGGACACTGTTGCTAAGTGACCAAATTATACAGGATATGACGACTGGTTAGTACTACTGTTGGCTATTACTTCTCTAAGTAAGCTAGTAGTACGAACTGTTGGCTGGTAATACTAATGGTTAGTAGTACTATTGGCTAGTAGGACGGTTGCCTATTAGTTCTATTGGCTAGTAGTATTATCGGCTAGCACTTTTGTAATGTTAGTACTACTTGCATTAGTATATCTGTCAGGTAGTAGTGCTCATTTCTCTATGTATTAGCGGCTCTTGTCGCAAACATGTGTAGCCTTCAGCTTCCAATGCAATCTGTTTATACGTACCTTATAGATTATATTTGATAGATTATATTTGATAGATTGCTGATCTATCTGATCATGTTCAGCATTGAGTCATTGGTCTCCATGGTCTAGATTCAGAGAGAGATTGAGATAATGTAGCCTAGATGTAAAGGAAATAGATATTCTAGATTTTCCGTACAAAAGAAAGCTCTGCAACAGGAGTAATCACATAAAACACCTAGCACTGAGTATAATAGTACTATTAGTTTTACTACTTCTGGTATAATAGATACTAGACAGATCTACTGTGCAGGCTATGTGTATATATGTATGTACGTATATATGCATATATATGTATACACATATATATATATATATATATATATATATATATATATATATATATATATATATATATATATATATATATATATATATATATATATATGCTGCACCATGATGCAAAGTGTTATAAAAAACATCTCACTCCACGTTACCTCATTGCATATAAAGTATAAATCACATATAAATCACATTAATAACAGCATTGTTGCCTATATTTCACCTATAAAAGACGCTTATATGCTTTTTAATCTATCATTATGTAGGGTTTTCTTATTCGCATCAGTGTGTGATTGTATGAATATATCATGTCGTGTAGTGTTTTGTACTTTTTAATCAGTGTTTGTATGATTATATCATGTGCATGGGGGTCCTGTCCCTTCAACACATATTGTGTAAATCCCCTTTGGGAGTAGAACTCTGAGAACACTTGGATTTACTCCCATGTGTAAATACTACTTTGTTTGTATCACAATAAGCTGTTTTTCTCTTCTGTACTTGTGTCTTTGAAATAAATACTATTTTATCACAACACAACATAAATACGATGTAATACCACTACAGATATAATCAAAAAATACAACTTTTTCACAGTTCTATCACAACAGCGATATTAAAAAGGTATTTTATCACAACTATAATTCAGTTAAACATGGTTGACTACAACCGTGTTGAAAGAGGCAGGCATGTCAATATTGAACAGAGAGCAGAAGAACAGAACACTGCAGACCGAAACAAGACTAAGCGAGGGAGGGATGGGGGGGGGGGAGGGTCGGAGGGGGGAGGAGGGAGGGAGTGTTCAGATGAGAGAAAGGGAGAAGGCTGGGGAGAGGTCCTGATGGAGCTATGATACAGCTGTGTTCATGGTCCTGGTACAGCTGTGTTCCTGGTCCTGATGGAGCTATGATACAGCCGTGTTCCTGGTCCTGATGGAGCTATGATACTGTGTTCAGTTCCCTGAACCCGCCATTGAAATGCCCTGAGTGGTCAGATTAAGCCAAGGCATGAAGGGTAGGCTAGGTAGTTATAATATAGGCAATATTCTCTGAGCACTTCCCTGTTAAAGCCCTTGTATTGTAAGCCATTTGAAATGAAGTGTATTTTCTTCAATACACTGGCAATACACAATACTAAAATGTCACAACTCCCATCTCACATCCATCAAAATTACTTTGAATCCATAGTTGATTATTAACCAACTGAAATTTATTCATGAGCTCCACAGGTCCCACCTTGTATACAAATAGGTTGAATCCCAGCTTTTCTGAATCAGTTTGCTCTTTAAAGTTGTATTGAAATGTATAATTTACATTCAAAATACATGAAGATATTCCTCTCCCATATAAAAAAATAAAACAAATAATTCAGGAACCCAAAATAACCCTGACCTGGAAGCATCAGCAGCAGATCATCCTGTGGCTCACAGCAGGGCCCCTTAGCCCCACTTTGAAGAGGGAGATGGAAGATAAAGCGGGGGCTCTCGTCATTGTTACTCAAACGGGAAGGGCCCCGGCCCACAGCGGTCACCCCAATTTAGTGTCATGAACAAACACATTGCCCCGCAGTTCTAGCTCAGGGCAAAAAAACACATCATCTGGGGTCTCATTTATAAATCTGTGCGTGGGATCGTTACAAAAAGTAACAAGTTTTGCGTTCGCCAAAAAAATATTCAGACTTAGAAAAACCTTGCGTACGCACACCTCTAATATAAGCAATCTTTGCTTTATAAATCACAGAGTGCCTACAAGTATGCGCAGCTGAATCAGCTTCACGTTCCGCCCTGTACACGCCCCTTTTTAACCATAAATGGTCAATGCAAACGATTTCATGAATGCGATCTGCATATAGAACAGACTCAGATGCAAGTATTATGTCTTGTCGGCAACAATGGCAGAAGGACTGAGAAAAGCAAAAAAGCGAAATTTCGTGGAGGTTGAAGTGGAGACACTTGTGGGTGAGGTGGAGGCCCGAAAAGTAGTTTTGTTCGGCGGTCACGGGATTGGGATCACTAACAACAAAAAGCAGAGTGAGTGGCAACATGTCGCTGTCAGTGGCACGGAGCGCACAGTCCCAGGATTAAAAAATAAGTGGTCTGACATAAAGGTACATATTTTTATGTACCAATAAATCGTTATGGTCCCTGAAGACCCTCTCCCTCCGAATCCTTCCTGCATGGTCCTCCAGCAGTGCCAGCATTGCTATGGTGCAGCATTACGCACGGGGCTCACTGCTGTATTTATAGGGTTAAGGTAATAAGACTGACCGAGAACACCTTGGATAATCAGTTTGTAATCACCCACGTAAAATGTTTTTGAACATAACCCCTTTTTAATGCCTGATTTGCCATGAATCAAGAGGAACGGAAAATAATATAACGATTGTGATGAGGTGTATGTGGCTTGGTTTCCCACACTTGGGATTTCATTGACATTTGATTATGTGTTTATAAAAATATTATGTTATTGACACATGTTGGACAGATGCTTTATTCCATGCAGTCGCGCCGTCAGTGGGCAGTATGGAGTGACGGGAGAGATTTTTTTTTTTCATTTCTATTCTAAGGAGATGTTTCTGGAGTTATAACTGAGAAATAACGCAGTTGACTTAAATTATTCTGATTACATAGATTTAACGCATGATACCGTTTGAATTTAAACTTTTGAAGGGCGATGATAAAACATAATCGTTCTTCTCACTCTACAATTATTCTGTCTGACTTCAGTTCACTTCACCACCACACCGTCTGTGTCGCCAATTCTCCTTTTTGCTTAGGGCTGCGCACATTCTTCCGTCAAGTTAGTTTTTTATAGATCACAACCTTGGCGTGGAAAGTCACGTACGAGAATGTGCGCAGCCCTAAGCAAACTCTGACCCATACGTACGCATGGTTTGGAGGAAAAGGAGATTTGGCGACACAGATGGTGTGGTGGTGAACTGAAGTCAGACTAAAGAAATGTAGAGGGAGTAGAACGATTATGTTTTATCATCCCCCTTCATAAATTGAATTTCAACCCGTATCATGTGTTAAATCATAGTAGGGCCTAATAAGAATAATTTTAGCCAACTGCGTTATTTCTCAGTTATAACTCCAGAAACATCTCCTTAGAATCTAAATTAAAATTAAAATTCTCTATAGGCCTATTTAATCCCGTCACTCCATACTGTCCACTCCCGGATCGCAGGAGGAGGAGAGGACGGCGCGACTGCATGGAATAAAGCATCTGTCCAACATGTGTCAATAACATAATATTTTTATGTGACACGGTAAACACATAATCAAAATCAAATGTCAATTAAATCCCAAGTGTGGAAAATCAAGCCACACCCTCATCACAATCGTTATATTATAGTCCGTTCCTCTTGATGCTTTTCACGACAAATCAGGCATTCAAAAGGGGTTATATTTAACCCTTATAAGGTGTTCGGGTCTGTGGGACCCGTTTTCAGTTTTTAGCTTTATAAAAGTGATACAAATAATTATTATTTTGAACTAAGATTCATTGGCTTTGGCTCATTTTCTGTGAGGAACATGAATCAGAAAACATTTTCAATGACCCCCCCCTGTATACCCCCCCATCACATTTATATTACACACAGGGTGTTCGGGTCCAGTGGACCCGGAGCTAGTTTAAGTGTGGAAATCATAGGTTCTGTGCACCCTCATTTTCCCTTCTTCCTCTCTCTCTGTGTGTGTGTGTGTGTGTGTGTGTGTGTGTGTGTGTGTGTGTGTGTGTGTGTGTGTGTGTGTGTGTGTGTGTGTGTGTGTGTGTGTGTGTGTGTGTGAGAGAGAGGGGGGGAAAGAGAGAGGGGGAAAGAGTAAAGCAGGTGAATGGGCCCTTGGTGTGAGCACCCACAGTGTGCACCCACTGTTCCCGCACAAGGTTGCAAAATTGGAGCACCCAACACTATCAAGCTTGGGGACCTGACACTATAAAAAAGCTCTGTCAGCGTGGTTCCATACCACAACTGATCAAGATGGCAAAGCAATTCTCTGTTCAGACTGCCTTACAGCTGATATTTGAAGAGACAGAGGGTTTTGATGGTGATGCAGAGGAAATAGTTTCAGAAAGTGAGGATAACATTTCAGAGTTTGAAGAGGAGGATGAGCATCAGCCAGCTCCAAAACGTAAAAGAGCCTCAGGACTAGCCCTTCAGCAGCCAGGACAAGCCTGCGAGCAGCAAGCCCCAGGACCATCCCGTGAGCAGGCAGGACCAGCCCGCAAGCAGCCAGCCCCAGGACCATCCCGTGAGCAGCCAGGACCAGCCCGCGAGCAGCCAACCCCAGGACCAACCCGCGAGCAGCCAACCCCAGGACCAACCCGCAAGCAGCCAGCCCCAGGAACAACCCGCAAGCAGCCAGCCCCAGGACCATCCCGTGAGCAGCCAGGACCAGCCCGCGAGCAGCCAACCCCAGGACCAACCCGCGAGCAGCCAACCCCAGGACCAACCCGCAAGCAGCCAGCCCCAGGAACAACCCGCAAGCAGCCAGCCCCAGGAACAACCCGCAAGCAGCCAGCCCCAGGAACAACCCGCGAGCAGCCAGCCCCTGGAACAACCCGCGAGCAGCCAGGCCCAGGAACAACCCGCAAGCAGCCAGCCCCAGGAACAACCCGCGAGCAGCCAGGCCCAGGAACAACCCGCAAGCAGCCAGCCCCAGGAACAACCCGCAAGCAGCGGACCAGCCCGTCAGCCAAAAAGAAACGCTGTGAAGTGTGTGGACCCATGATGGACAGAAAAACACAATATACATGCAACCAGTGCAAAAAATACATATGCAATACACACACAGTGAGACTCTGCCCCTCATTTGTGGTATTGTCTGATATACGTATAATGGCCGTGTTCAAAGGCTTTAATGTGTTGTTCAGACAGATGTTGAGTATGTTTCAATTTCTAATGATGTTGATTATTTCCCATGAGTTATGCCTGTTTTATGAGGCATTTCCTTATTTTGTTGCATTTTAATGCAAAAAGAAACAAAAACGAGTGGCACCTCTATTCATAAATGTGATTTAACAAAGGTAAAGTGAACAAATTTAACATATGTGTTGTTTATATTACTTGCAATTGGGATGAAGTAACCATCTGGTGAGTATTTAAAAAAAAAAGCTTGAGTATGTTGAATTAAAAGGCAATGGGTCCACCAGACCCAGCAGCACCTCCTGTGTAACAAAAACACGAACACCCTATGAGGGTTAAGAACATTTTACGTGGGTAATTACAAACTGATTAACCAAGCTGTTCTCGGTCAGTCTTATTACCGTAACCCTATAAATACAGCGGTGAGCCCAGTGCGTAATGCTGCACCATGGCACTGCTGGCACTGCTGGAGGACCATGCAAATGGCATGATTCGGAGGGAGAGGGTCTTCAGGGACCATAACGATTTATTGGCCCATGATGATGACTGGCTAATGAGCCGTTTTAGATTCCCTAGAGCTATGCTCTTGGATCTATGTGCTGAACTGGGTCCAGCATTGGAAAGGGCAACACGTAGGTACCACGCAATCCCGGTGCAGACGCAGGTCCTCACCACTTTGGGGTTCCTGGCAACCGGCTGTTTCCAACGGGAATTGGCAGACAGGTAAGTGTTTCATATAGCTGCATCTTACAACCTGCTTTCACATTTAAGCATTTTTGCTTAAATTGTGCTAATTTTGTTTGTTTTCCACCCTGTAGATCCGGTATATCACAGCCATCCCTCAGTTAATGCCCAGCGTTTTGAATGGCATCAGTGGCGTAACTATCGGTAAGCAGGGTATGCGGGCGCGTACGGGCCCGGGCCAATCAGGGCCTCCAAAAAAAAATAAAAAAAATAATAATAATCGCTCCATACCCCCCCCCGTCAACAATCGCTCCGAACCCCCCCCCCCCCCCCCGTCAACAATCGCTCCGAACCCCCCCTGTCCCGTCCCGTCCCGTCCCGTCAACAATCGTAACAAAGCCCCCTGGTGGGGGGGGGGGGGGGGGGCCCGCCTTGAACATCCTGCATACGGGCCCGTCTTTGCCTTGTTACGCCACTGAATGGCATCATACATATGGGCAGTCGATACATAAGGTTTCCCTACACAGTGGAAGAACAGGCCGAGATTAAAAGGCAATTTGCAGCAATGTCCGATTTCCCAAACGTAATCGGCGCAATTGACTGCACTCATATTGCTATAAGGGCTCCATCTGAACATGAGTTCGCTTACGTCAACCGCAAGCACGTGCACACTATTAATGTTCAAGTTATATGTGATGCCCATATGAACTTGACAAACATAGTGGCACGTTGGCCTGGTGCAACACATGATTCCTTTATTCTGACGCACAGTAGTGTAGGGAACAGACTACAGGCAGGCGCGGGGCGGGATGGCTGGCTTCTAGGTGAGTTTTTTTTTTAAAGAGGAATGTAACATTGTAGTTCTTGACATAACTACTGATTTTCTGCATTGCAGGGGACAGTGGATACCCCCTGAGACGCTGGCTCCTCACCCCAGTTTTGAACGCGCAAAGCGCCGAGGAACAACGATATAATGAGGTCCATGGCCGTGCTCGTTCAGTGGTGGAGCGCGCCATCGGCCTCCTGAGGTGCCGGTGGTGCGCTCTGGATGCGTCGGGGGGGAGGCTTTTATACCAGCCTGCCAAAGTGTGCCGCATTATAAGGGCTTGCGGCGTGCTGCACAATTTGTCCCAGAGGAACGGCATCCCTCTCCCCCCCGACCTCCCTCCCCCCGAGCTTGACCCGGAGGGCCAGCCCCCTCCGAGGCAAGTCGGATTTCAACAGGGTGCAAGAGTACGTGCGGATGTCATGCGGCGTTTATGAAATGAAGACGACTCAAGGTTCATTTTTTCACAGTATCTTTTAATATTGTGGGAATTTCGGTGATAACATTTCGAATCTGCCTCATCTCCTCAGTCAAGTTGTTGACTGCATCTATCGTTTCCCTCTGTAGCTGCAGAACTGCGTCTGTGAGGACCCGACCAGCGGACTGACGCTTGGTGCTGGGGGTGGGGGCAGCCGGATGACCTGCGGCCGAGGGCCCCTCGCCGGCATCATCGTCCTCCTCCCCACCGACCGCTGACTCTGGAGGACGCACAAGCAAAATAGCTTGCACTAGGCCTACATGATCGATAATAAATCTATAAAAAACAGCAATCAGCTTTACCTTGTTCTTCTGTGTTGTCAGCGTCTCCTTCCCTTTCGGACACGATGCCACTCACGCTTGCGGTGCCAATTATGGATGCAACTTTCGTGTCAATTGGTGTTAGGTCAGGAGTACTGGGTCCCCCTCCAGTTGCAGTCACGCTCTGGCGGTGTGAGGACAGCCTCTGCTTTGCACCCACCTGTAATTAACGATCTTCACTATACGACCAGTAACATTTGAGCAATTAATTATAAACATGTGCTGTGCGTGAGGAAATAAAAAATTACCTTTATGTCGGACCACTTCTTTTTCAATTCGGGTACTGTGCGCTCCGTACCACTGACAGCGTTCACTGCCGCAGCAACATGTTGCCACTCATTCTGTTTTTTAATGTTGGTGATCCCGATCCCGTGACCGCCGAACAAAATTTATTTTCGGGCCTCCACCTCACCCACAAGTGTCTCCACCTCAACCTCCGTGAAGTTTCTTTTTTTGGCTTTTCTCTGTCCTGCCATTGTTTCCAACAAGACATAATACTGGCATCTGAGTCTGTTTTATATGCAGATCGCATTCATGAGGTCATTTGCATTGACCATTTATGGTTAAAAAGGGGCGTGTAGAGGGCGGAACGTGAAGCTGATTCAGCTGCGCACAATTGTAGTCAGTATGTGATTTATAAAGCAAAGATTGCGTACAGGTGTGCGTACGCAGTGTTTTATAAATCCGAATATTTTTTTGGCGCACGCAAAACTTGGCTTCTGGGCGTACGCACATTTTTAGTAACGATCCCACGCACAGTTTTATAAATGAGACCCCAGGAGTCTCAGCCATGGTCTCAGCACCAACGCGTCTTCCTGTGACGTTAGGTCGTTACCACTAACAGTTTACAATGTGAATAATGATAAAAAATTACAATATAGAGCTGCTGATGTATAGGCCTACTATAATATCTATTATTGAAGTTGAATCATTGAAGTAAGACTGTCCAGGGATTTCAACTCCTAATAAAGAGAAACATTTAAATAAATTTGCTTCAATATTTTACTCTGGAAATCTTGGAACTTTATTCATGAACAAAACATGTTGTGGAGGTAACATGAAATTTAACGTCACACTTTGAAAGATTTATGATATTAATATACAACATATATATATATATATATACATATATATATATATATATATGTGTGATCCATGTTTATATAAACAGGAGGCAGCAGAAGCCGATCACGTGTTCATGTATTGGAAGAGTTCAATTCATCAAATGAGGCTCTAAAAAGCTAATGTTTTGACGTTTACATATCCTTTCATTGAAAATATTGGACTGTCACACAAATCTGCCAAACGTTCTGGCCGGCGTTCTATTTACCATGAGGCCACTTTTACTTTTCTTTGGTAAACCCTTAAAAATCATCATGTCAAATGAAGCAGTTCACATTTCAAACAAAGTGCCGTGTTGTGCTTAACGTTAACCCCAATTGAGAAAAATAAAAAATAAATAGGCCTAAACGAAGAACCATCACTTGATTAACATCCGTGCGCACAATTCCAACCGCATTTTATCGTAACATTGGAGCAAGTATTTTTTTATTTTATATTTTTTTACAATTATTTATTCATGCTTAGGTGCAGGACAATACATAAGAGCACAACATAATACATACACCCACCACGCATTTACAACAACAAAGATGGCAGCAAGAAATGCTTATTGCGGGGACCCGTGACATTCATCAATTACTAGGCCAAAAACTTTGTTGATTTTACTCTTTCAATGACATGGCCATTGATAGAGAGACAGGTATAGTTTTGGCACAGTTGGTTTATTGTTCTTTCATTTATGGTTTTAACTTTTGTTTTCTGGGTAGGAGTTAAATAGGAGAGATAATTACTCCAGATGTTAAGCTTGTGTTTGGTACGTTGGTGATAATGTTATCGATGATGGTCTTCGTATATTGTGTGACTTTGGTAACAATGTTAATTACAGTGAATATTGTATGTGACAATATTGGCATACTAAACATTTATTTCCCTATTATATGACCATCCAGGCACAAGCTTGCAGGCACAAAAAATGATGATGGTCAAAAAGATTCAAGTTCCTCACATTTTTCTTCCGGGACTTTGAGATGGGTACAGCAAGTAGACTGGAACCATCAGTACCGTATACATTATTCACCTCGTTACTTTCACCTTCACAACCTCCGCTGACAGCATTACATAGCTACTGCACCGAGACACACTAGAAAGTCAGGCAAATTTACATTCACATTGAAGTGCAGTATTTTGAGATTGGTAAGCAAGAGTGCTCGCATCGAGCAAATATTCATGTCACATGTCATCGTCCATCTCTACCCTCTCTGATGTCACAGTAAACGGCTCTGGGGATATTCTTCTTTCAAAATTGGAGAAACTGTCTGCTAGTCTTAGTTCCTTCAACCGAAGATGATGCAACATTATGCAAAGCGCATCACTGGTGGTCGGAAGCATGCATTTGTTGACAAACTAAGTACGAAGATAATATTGGGAAGTCAAATGATATCCGAAAACTCGGATATCGAACACAAGGTCACAGCACAGTTGCATGGATTAACAAGTTCAACAAAACCTTCCACAAACCATTGACATGGTCGGTTGACACACCTGAACCAAAGGACCTCTCCAGAGAAATCAATAAATAGGAGAGTTATAGTGTGTGCAAGTGCATGTGAAAATATGTCAATGCAGCATCGCATCTATGGCCAAAGTCTAGCACGACATTATTCCAAGCCTTAACAGTCAACATGCTACCAAACTTCATCACCCCGGTCACTCGTCTACTCAGTGTTCAGCCTTTGAAATACTTGGCCTCGTACGGGCCCGTGACAACAGTTGATCTTATATGGAGCGGTTTGATATGACAATTGCTCTGATTGGATGCAGGTCCATCCAATGGCGTGTGGAGGCCTTTCGTTCTGCAGACGTTGACGACACCCCTTAGGGAATGAGTTGAGAGGTTCCAGACTAATTCGTCTGGCGATTCCTGGATAAGTAAATAATGGATTAAGATCAGAACACGTCCTTTACTTTGGCGACAGAAAGGAAAGGAAATTGCTGCGTTCAGTTTAATGATAGTATGATATGATTGTTACTCCATTACTGCCCTCAAAACAATATAATCAGCCATACCATGTCGTCTAAAACAAAGGTACAATGCATGTAAAGTTTGAAGGGAAAGAACAACAGGGTAGGGATACTGAAAGTATTTGTGTAAAGAGAGAGAAGGGCTAGAGGAGAGGGGCTAGAGAGAGACAGGAGGGCTTGAGAGAGAGAGGATGGCTAGAGCGAGAGGAGCTAGAGAGACATAGGATGGCTAGAGCGAGAGGAGCTAGAGAGACATAGGAGGGCTAGAGGGAGAGAGGAGGAGCTAGAGAGACATAGGATGGCTAGAGCGAGAGGAGCTAGAGAGACATAGGAGGGCTAGAGAGAGAGAGGAGGGCTGGAGAGAGAGAGAGAGGAGGGCTGGAGAGAGAGAGAGAGGAGGTCTAGAGAGAGAGGAGCTAGAGGGACAGAGGAGGGCTAGAGAGAGGAGGGCTGGAGAGAGAGAGAGAGAGGAGGGCTAGAGAGAGAGAGGAGGGCTAGAGAGAGAGAGAAGAGGGCTGGAGAGAGAGAGAGAGGAGGGCTAGAGAGAGAGAGGAGGTCTAGAGAGAGAGGAGCTAGACTAGAGGGACAGAGGAGGGCTAGAGAGAGAGGAGGGTGAGAGAGAGACGAGATGAGCTAGAAAGAGAGAGTAAGGCTAGAGAGAGAGGAGGGTGAGAGAGAGAGAGAGAGAGAGAGAGAGAGAGAGAGAGAGAGAGAGAGAGAGAGAGAGGCTAGAGGAGAGGGGCTAGAGAGAGGAGGGCTAGAGGAGTGACAGGAGGGCTAGAGAGAGGAGAGGGGCTAGAGAGAGAGAGGAGGGCGAGAGAGAGAGAAGGGCTAGAGACAGAGGGCTAGAGAGAAAGGGGAGGGGGCTAGAGAGAGACAGTAGGGCTAGATAGAGAGAGGAGGGGCTAGAGGAGAGACAGGAGGGCTAGAGAGAGAGGAGGGGCTAGAGAGAGACAGGAGGGAGAGAGAGAGCTATAGCGAGAGGGAGGAGGTGAGTGAGAGAGGGCTGGAGATAGATAGGAGGGCTAGAGAGACAATGTTCCATAAGAGAGGAAAGGAATAGATTTTCATATCACAAAAAAATCCTCAAAGAGCAGTTTTTGATTGTGTACTACAACTACACACAGGTAGAACTTTATTCAGTTAAAATAAAATAAATCACAATATATATTTAGACCTACATGTTTTTACCAAAATGGTTAACATATGTATTTAACAAATAGGCCTACATTTAGAAAGAGTTGACAGCCAAATCAATTAAGGTAAACATCAAAATAAAGTGCAAAATTCAACGTGTGTGTGTGTGTGTGTGTCTACACAGAGACATTATAGTGAACGAGACAGGAACAGCTTAAATCGACTATTTCATGATAATCGTCGAGTAGATGAGTTTATCAACACTACCATCTAGTGGCCATACATATCACTACAGCCACTTAAACAAGTTTTGGAATTAATTTAGAGATGGGTTAGTTTAGGTATAAGGGTAGGGTTGGTTAGTTCAGGTATCATGCTAGAGATCGTTGGTTCAGGTATGGTTAGTTTGGGTACCAGAGATGGTTAGTTTGGGTAAAAGGTTAGAGATGGTATTCGGTAGGGCATATCTGTAGGGTTTTAGAGGTGGTAAAGGGTTTAAGAGGTGGTTACGGTAAAGGTTTTAGAGGTGGTTAAGGTAATAGTGTGGTGTCGCTGAGGTTAAGGATCAGAGTTCCTCTCTGACTATACTGCCTGGCAAGCGACTACAGATCAGACTGTGGTCATGAGTTAAATGTGGAGAAGAGACATTCGTCCCAGCCGCTCTACCAGAGGCCGATACTACCAAGTTCAACACCCCAAGGATATCTTTTTTTTTAGCTGTCTTCACTTAGCCCAACAACCGCAACCACGGTGGTTTTACGACAGCGACCATCAAATCGTCAAGACAACCAAGATCTTCCCGATCAAGCCATCAGCACGTTCACGTCAGCGGGGCGGTAGTTTGCACCGCCTGTTGAAGGCGGAAGTTCGCAGGCTTATCCATATCACTGCCACAATGTCATGGCATGGGTAGATCTGACAATAATTCCAATTGCGTATCCGTTCAACTAATGTGTTGCTGAGATGATCACAGCAGGTGTTGCAGCATAAGTTGTACAATGTACAGCGTGCAGCATAGCGATGTAGCACAGTGTAAAGTGAACCATCGTGGTGACACTGAGAAGCCAGGGATGAGGCTGGGGTTAGCACACTTTACCCCAAGTCCAGCCTCATAGTGTAAGTGTCTCTGGTCCCCTCAGGATATTTTCAGACCACAACAAGTCAAACACATTCTGTCACGATACACAACACTGTCACACAACACTGTCACCCTCCAGGTTCATATAAAGGCCTACAGTCGCCTGAGGAATCTGATCAATAAAAGAGTCGGTTTTTCCTGATGAATTTGAAAGTTTGAAAATTAAAAAAGTTGAGAGCATAAGAAGTTGATATATAAATATTAATATAAATCCTATTATATTAATATAGACGTAAGGAATGCCTTTATAAGATGTAACTTGTATATTCCAAGCATCTAGCCAGCCTTTTGCTAGCGCGTCGCTAGAATATCTCCAGCCTTATAGCAAGAATATAGCTTACAGGTAACATGTACCTAGACGGTCTATAACCTGTAGCTAGCACATCGCTAGCATTATTCCGGCTTGTTGGCAGCATGTAGCTAGAATGTCGTTAGAATGTCTCCAGCCTGTAGCTAGCAAATCCCTAGCATGACGAAATGGTTGCGATTCACGCAGCACGAATAACAAAAACAAAAACACAAAGATTAATAAAGGTTTGTGTGAAGACCATCAGTTAATAAATAACAACAAAGAATATATTCTTTCTCCTGGGGACGCCATTTGGTGGGGGACCAAACTGTCTGTGGACTGTCCCCCCATAGGTCCTCAGGCTTGGGGGTGTCCCCCCATAGGTCCTCAGGCTTGGGGGTGTCCCCCCATAGGTCCTCAGACGTCGATGGCGACGCCGTGTTTGGTGGTGATGACGTGGCGAGCCCCGGTCAGGTACATGAGCACCGAGACGAGGTGGGGGAGCGTTGCCGTGGTGCCCACGTACAGCCAATAGGGGATGGGCGCTGTGTTGCCCAGCGGACACACCCACAGGCCCCGGCGCACCGCGTCCCGCACGTGGTGCGTCGTCATGGAGACGAAGAGCATCCAGGGCAGGGAGCACCAGGCGTCCTTGAGGCGGGCGAGGGACATGAGGAGGCGGAGCGAGAGGCAGAGCACGGGGATGAGGGAGGAGCAGTGGAGGGGGGGGCGGTGGGGCAGAGAGACGGCTGCCTGGGGGGGGGGGGGGACAGTCAGACAGACAGAGAGAGAGAGAGATGTCAACACGGGCAGTGCATATCATCGGTGTGGTAACCGTGGTCCCCGTGGTCCATGCACACCCTTCCGCCCCGTGACAGTCAGCCGTGGAGGGGGGCGGCGCCTACCTTGAGTGACAGGGAGCCGGCCGTGTAGAAGTGGTCCAGGTCGATGAGTGAGGCCAGCAGGCCGGCCAGCAGCACCTCGTACACGTCGCTCCTCTTCCTCAGGCCGATGACGATGGCCCAGGACCACAGGCCCACCAGGGCGTGCGTGGCGTTGTCCAGCCCCGCCCGCAGCCACAGCTGCTGCTGCAGCACCGACAGCTGGAGGGCGTGGTCCGCCAGGACGCAGGCCACGCCCAGCCCGGCCGATGCCAGCAGGGAGGCGGAGCTGAAGGTCTGGAGCAGCGCCTGGGCCTTCTCCGTCTCCACCGCCAGGCTCAGAGGCATGGCCACGCCCCCGTCCCCGAGGGCCACGCCTAGCAACGGGCTGGAGGCGGAGTCCAGCTTGGAGTAGAAGCCCTGCATGCTGATAGGACGACGGGGATCACGGGGGAGGGGAGCCAATCAACGTGCCGAGTCAGCACGACTCACCCAAACTGAGGAATATACGGGAGAGAATTAGTAAAAAAGAATGCACAACCAAGGAACGTTATTGACCAATCAGGATCAATGTTGAATAATGTGTGTGGTACATTTAGCAATATCACACGAGACCAACTGCTGTTATATTACATTTCCGCACGGCTGTGATTCGGTTGTAGGCAAGAGGCCGCACGCCGAATATATTTACAACCGACAGTTCCACAAGCACCGTTCATTAATGCTAATAAATCGACAACAGATAGGATTTGTTTTTTTAATTTAATCGTTTATTCAACTTCGCCCACACAATGAGTTCTGCAGTTGAACTGGGACCACACTGTTGCCAAGCAACACAGACGTTCTCCTGCAAACATCGTTGTGTAGGTCTTCACCTCACCGCAGGCTTGCTGCTTTATACTCTCAACATTTATCTGTGTTCTTCCGCTTGTGAAACCAGTGGAATAAGAGTGTTGACCGTTGCTTTAGCGACATGTCTGACTGGCTCTTTTCACAGCACCCATTTTGGCGCGTCATAGCACAGTATACCCAGGTTTAATTGATTGATTCAATTAATTAAATCCCAATATCCGGTCCCTGCCCACCTAATGGTACAGAGCCGTAATCAATGTTATTAATTTCATCCGTGTTTACCCTGCTAGGCCACGTCAACATGGCTGCTGTTAAAAGGACCTTTTCCCCTGAGTTAAAAGGTTCCCATCGTTAATGTAATTATGGGTTATTAAAAACACCTGTACAGCTGAGATACATGGATGCATAGAGTTCCCAGGTCTGTTAGACTCTACCAGCAGCACTCACACAAGGTCTATTGTCTCATCACATAACTTGAGCAGAACTAACCTAACTGTTGTATATCATCTTTCAAAGGCATCTCCGTCTTTCCTACCTCCTCCCTCCTCCCTCCTCCCATCCTTCCTAGCTTCCTACCTTCAAGTACCTATAACGATAACATATGAGGCATCATGTTCTGCTCCATTGTTATTGAACCTTTTTGACTAAAGCTCAGATGCACGGATATAACACGAATTTCCACAGTTAACAATATGATAATTAACATGAATGCATGGATAATAATAATGTGTGTTATGTGCACCCCAGCAGACCCGGATGTGTCTGTTACGATGTGTGTTGGATGTAGATCGTCTACAAAAGACGGTGTTCTTCCTCGCTGAACACCACATTTGCCTAAGACACTTTTCCTGTTATCTAACCATGAACAGGTGTGGAAAAAAAGATTCAAATTGAAGGAAAAGCGTAATTTTAGGGAGAAGATAACTCACCCCATAGCGGCGACGCTTCTTCTGTTGTATCTGAAGAAGGTTCTCTAATGCGCATGCGTCGCTCTACCGCCCCCCTGTGTGATCACCGTCACCCCATGTACTCATGTTAGCATAAGAATAATATAATCATATCATTTAGAATACATCCATGCTGTGCAATATATTATGTGCATATATATATATATATATATATATACACACACATAATCTTATGTATATACATTCAATTATTAATAATATAATGTTATTATATTATTCTCTGGAGCCTTTTCCTCCAGAGAATATATATATATATAGATTGCCATGTTTGTATCATCATGTCCCTTATCCTTGTTTTAACAGCCTCTACTTTTGTATCACACTGTCACTGTCCCATATCTTGTTATTAGTCAGGTCGTCTCTGCTGAGCTGCTCATTCGCGTGTCATCTATTTAATCTACCAGGTTATGTAAAGCATTTGTCATTGATGTATTAATCCTATTTTACCATGTGCACCTTGTTTGTTTACAGGTCTATTTGGTGTATCTATTAACTGTGGGCCCTGAAGATACTATACTATACAGACACACTGTGCAGATCAACAAAGCATGCTTTGTCTATCTAATTCAACTTTGAATCTCTCCGGCCGAAACTGCATTGTGTCACTTTGGTTCCCAGGCTTTGGCTCACAGCAACAATCCAGAAACAATGAATTCATCACATCATACGACAGATGAAGAATGCATAAAACATGTCAACGGTGCCCCTAACATAGCATGAAATGCGGAAACAGTCATCCAGATGAGATATGATATTTCAATTGTGCCAGATTACTGCCATGAACTGCTTCAACAAGGAGCTCATGTCAGTCACTATGATAGTGTTTCCGACAAAGCTTTTATTTGGGCGGGTTATTTATTATTTTTATATTTGATCAGACCGAGTGATTGACACCATCCGTGATTGACCGTTTTTCCCATGCATTTTTATTTTTTCTTGAGGTAAAATCGTATTTCATTGCACAGTGGACAGAAACACATTGATTCACTCTCTTTCTCTCTCTCTCCCGCTCACCAACATATTGACAATGAACCGTCTGTGAACAGCCCCTCCTCTCCGTGCATACTGAATCAAACCATGATTGTGAGTGGGATGAAGAATGTTTGTTGGCCTTTCCCTCCAGAGAAGCCGGCAGGCCGAATCCATTAATAGAATCAATTCGGAGTTCACCAATCAGTATGAGGGATGGCAAGAATACCAAAAAAACTAAATCAAATCAACGGTCTAAATCTCAACAAGAACTCTTGTATTACTCTATGTGGCAGTATGAACTATGGGGTTGTCGTTCTAGTGTTGGTTCACATGAAATCGAGCATCCGCATGGTACATCGGTAGGAATGTAGGAGGGACAAATGATTGTCACAAGCATTAAGGGAACGACCAGACATGAGCACAGGTTATGCAAGAATTGCAACTTCTGTGCCCCAGACTGCCTCGGTGATGGTGTCGCTCCAGACGACTGCACCTGTCAACGAGGTACAACGCCCCCAAAAACCACACTCGTAATGTCAGCGGGGAAAAAGACCCAGGTATAAGTCAGAACAGTGAGATAGTCCCGACCGTCCGAGGATCCCTTGCGGCAACCAAAACATGGCGACCACGGCTGTGACCGCCACACAGCCCCCACTGCTGCTGGTCGCGGTCATCCAGCTCCTTCCTTCCCCTCACTCCGGCCTCATCTCACGTCACTGTCGTCGTTGGTCACGTTGGTTGGTGACCATACTGAGAGGGCGCTGGAGATGTCCAGGAGGACGCCAAGACGTACCAGGGAGATGGTCGACCCTGTGTCTGCCAGGGCCCAGCAGACTGCAGCCAAGATACAGGCCCCTGATGCGGCCAAGGCTACCGACCATGGAGAGGCGTTGGAGGCTTGAGTGGTGGTCCCCTCACTGGACCATGGAGGGTTAGGCATTTAATGCACAAAATCGCTCATTATAATATTCATTCACAATGAAGGAAGAAGCTTAAAATAAGTATCTCAAAGTTAGCGTTGAACATATTATTTTTTTTAATTTGGATGTCAGGCTGTTCTGAATTTGGGGGCGGTTGAAATCCTAACCCTATCAATGTCATTAATCTCAGGGGCCCCAAGTCCTCTACCAACTTACTCTGCTCTGGGCGAAAAAGCCCTTGAGGCATCAGATTCGAGGACGCTGATTGGCGCTCTTTATTAGCCAGCCATCACTGCTAGCATAATAACGTTGATAGGTATATTTCATTTATTTATTAATGTTAAAACAACCAAGTGTGTTTCACTCACCACACTTGGCTTCCAAGAGAGAGTGTTTGAATATAATTTACAAAGCAGCAGCAAATCTGCAAAAATCTCAATATTTCTTCAACTTCCACCTCTTCAGAGCTGAGACTGTCCTTGGCACCCTGAAGCGAAGCGGCAGAAAACTCAAACACAAATGACTTTCGACTGAACATGAAGTTAATCATCTTGCATGGTACGACTGCTCAGCTTCAAACCCGCGAAAACAACCTCAGAAAGTGGGCTTTTCCACCTCGGCAAGCAAATCGTCAAGCAATTAATTAGAAAATAAATGGATGCTTCCCCTACTCTTCATCATATGAAAGCGCCACCACAAGTTGAATTTCAAAGCTAACACAGGCATCTAAACTCACAACCTCTATGCTTGATGCTCTCCCTTCAAAGACTCAACATTGTGAATCTGTCCTTGTCTTCTGCAATAGTTCCCTCTACCGCTTAGATTGCTGCGATAAACCTCTATCCAAGAAGCCTGGGCTAGACCCTGAAGGTCTCAGCAGCTATCGGCCCATTTCGTACCTTCCTTTCCTTTCTAGAGTACTGGAAAGAATCGTAGCCGACCAAACCATCAATCATCTGATGACGAACAACATATTTAAACCCTTTCAATCTGGCTTCATGTCTTTGTACTCCACTGAAACTGCTGTGACAGAGAAGTAAGCGATCTACTCCTCACCATGGACGGCAATGCAAGCTCCCTGCTGGTGATGTTTGACCTCAGTGCCGCCGTCGACACAATTGATCACAACCTTCATCTTCATCTTCATCTTCTCAATCACTATTTTGGCATCAAAGGTTCTCCTCATTGCTGGTTAAGGTGTTCTCTCACCAATAGAACGCAGTTAGAAAAATCCAAACAATGCAACCTTAGCTTTGGTTGGCCTAAAAGTCCTTGGTCCACTGCTGATTCCATCAACATGCTTCCCTTTTGTGCTATATTTGCGACTACGGAATTAGCTTTGACTGTTATGTGGATGACACTCAAATGTACTTCCTATTGATTCAGACGACCCTTCCCAGCCTCCAGAAGGTTGAACCTTGCCTGAAAAGATGGATATTCCAAAACAACATGCTGCTAAACACAGGGAAAACAGAGCTCATACTAATTTGCAAAAAGCAACAACAAACCCAATGTTTTGGCTTGGCTATCCTCCAATGTGCCTGTGTCTAAAATCGTATTATATAACTAAAACTAAAATAAGACATTTTTTGCACATTCCAACTATTTTGTCCTCCCTTCACTGGCCCACAATAACTGCCTGATCGGATTTTGATGTGCTACTGCTTACCTACAAAACCCTTCACGGAATAGCTCTACCTACCTGAAGGAGCTGTTCCTTACTGTCCTCCAGCTGCCCATCCGGTATTCAGGAACAGGCTTCTTTCAGTAACACAGTAATCAGCAGCTCTCCCTATGGAATAGTCTGCCACCTGTAAATCAGGTGGCAGACATCAGGTGGCTGACATTATGAGTGTGGTGGATGGGGGGGTTAGCCCTCGGTGACAGGTGGGGTCGCCTGGAGCGACACCATCACCGAGGCACTTATCTGTTGAATGAAGGCAACTCTCGGGGCATGAGGTGTGTGGGGCAATCAATTCAAATCCAAACTGAAAACCTTCCTCTTTACTCTTTGTTTGGTGCCTGACGTACCCCTCAGCTCTGGTTGCAGCTGGGTGGGCCAGCTTTGGCCCACCCCTGCCGCTGATAGGCACCGATTAGTGGTTGCCGCCATGTTTCTTGTCCAACCTGCCCCATCGAACCATAAGTCTTTCTTTGTTTCAGCATGTTGCGGACACCCCTGATGCTCACTGGCCAGCACCCCATCATAGACGATACGTATGCCTCAATTATTTTGTTATTGTCTTCTTGTATTCCTACTACGTGTGTCAATTATGCCAAACGTTTAACTCCTCACCATTCCTGGAAGAAGGGATCCCCAACTCAGTGTTCCTTCTCAAGATTTCATCCTAGTTTTTAGTTTTTTCTTGCCCACTTGGGGGCTATGGTTGGGGGCTAAGGGGGTGTCATAAATATATGGCCTGTTAAGCCCTTTGAGAGTGAAAATGTGATTAAGGCTATACAAATAAAATTGACTTTACTATTAACTAACTATAATAATATTAATATTAAATATTAACTAACATATACAATTAACAAATTAAAAGACCATTTAATAATTGTATTATTATCTAAGTATAATAACATTAACAAACTATAGCAATTAACTAACTTTAATGCTTTTGAAAGACTATAATACTATTCACTAGATATAATACTGTACATGTAGAACTCCAACATAATACAAGCACAACACATGCGCACACAAAGACAAACAGACACACACAGGCGGACAGACAGACAGACAGACAGACAGACAGACAGACAGACAGACAGACAGACAGACAGACAGACAGACAGACAGACAGACAGACAGACAGACAGACAGACAGACAGACAGGCAGGCAGGCAGGCAGACAGACAGATGAACAGGACAGATGAACAGGACAGTAGACAGGATGGTGGCCAGACAGGTAGACAGACAGATTAAAGGACAGTCATTTTCATTTGTTGTGAAATGGTCATGTTTAATACTTGAAACCTTTCATTGTATATACATCTATAAAAAAGCCCGGTATGATATTCTACTGCTAATACATCATCATTATTATTATTATAATAATAATTATTATCATTATTATTATTATTAAATAATACACTTTTTGTTCCATGTTAAAGTTACATATCATAGTTTACAAAATAGGATCGATGATAATTAAGCCATTATGAAATAAAAATAAACTAAGAGCATCTATGTATTTTTTATATTCCTTGAAATGAACAAAATACAATTATGCACACCGTTATTCCAATACCTTCATGAAATCAACTGGTGATGTCAGGATATCAACTGGTTACATTAACCGGTGATATCATGATATCAACTGGTTATATTAACCAGTGATGTCAGCTGATGTACTGCAGAGAAAAGTTTTGTTGTTGAAGGTGCCGTTGCTTGACGTCAGTTAACGTGAATTTTACAATGTAAAACCAATATGGTCCTGCTGACCCGATGGAGCTCTACCTCACATCCACTGAGCCGTATCCATGGCAACGATCTAAACCAACCGCGACCAGAACCTATTACCCTTCAGATAGATCCAGTCCATGTAGACTAGCTGAGGGTTAATGTGTGCGTGTGTGTGTGTGTGTGTTTGTGTGTGTGTCTGAGTGTGGTTGTGTGTCTGTGTGTATGTGTGTGATTATGTGTTT
>NC_082400.1:4668450-4673450 GCF_031168955.1 Gadus macrocephalus
AATTATAATCCTAAAACCTAATAATACTATGATGATAATTGTACTAATATTATAATGATAATTCTACTTCTAATACTACTAATAATTATAACTAACCCTAACCCAATTATATTTATAACAAACTTAAACTTATACCAAAATGACAACATTACTTATAATACGAATACGATCAAGATCCTACTTCTGATACTATAATGATACAATTAACTGCTAATAGTATGAATAATATAAAGATAACCCCTTAAAAATGGATTTGAGAGGTTTGGTTTAATGGAAAAACAATGGGATCCATGGAGGTTAGTTGATATGTATCAGTTTATGCGTATATGTTGATATGTAGAGTGCAGAGTAGGTTTGGTACAAAGTGGGCGGAGTCTCCGGGAGCTATGGCTGCTGGCATCCAATGCGACGGGCCGCTGGAAATTATTTTTGGTAGCAGCCCTACGGTTCTGAACTAAGGAACTCTTCTGTTACCATTGACTAATGAGGCTCTGGAGATTCCAACAAAGACAATCCAAATTCCATTAGAAAAATAGTCATGAAGAAGATAGTAAAATGATTTTTGAGAGAATTGTTTTATAGATTTAAGCAATTGGCCTTTGGGATATTTGCAGACTGTGAAGGACGCAAGTTATGACATCCGATGATTTCTCAATGACACCGTCTGTAGTATATAGCAGGGTTTTTCTGTATGAAATAGGAAAGGGTTTTATAACAGGGTCAAGAGGATTTAATCTCGGGCCAACTCAAAAATTCAGACCAACCGACAGAGAGAGAGATAATTGAGAGAGTGCAAAATACATTCATCTCTGAATAAATTGGTTTTGGGTGCTGCAATGTTGTCTTTTTGCCAGCGAAAAGTACCACATTGTAGACCTACTAGTAGTCAACCAAGCGCCGATTATTGTCGGTCATGCAGCAGCAATTGATGTTTTTTTCTGAAGGAAAGAGAGACAGACACTGGCTATTTGAGTCGGTAAAAGAGCGGTTCAATACCACATAGGCTACAGCTATAATCACAGCAAATTACACACTATACAAACACATATCGGATAACTACACATCGAACTTTGTGTTAAAACATCAGCAAACCCTCTTACAATAATTTAATTCCCATTAGCGCTGAGGGCCACCATGTGTCACGTCGTTATGACCTCAGGTCAAAGCTCTCCATTGACAAGCACATTTCAATCCTACTATTCCGAGTTTGACAACCAACCATTCAACTACAACGACAACTACCAACCAACAAAGCAAATTGGAAGCCGTCGCTGTAAATACAAACCAAACATACAAGCATTCTCAGTAATGTGCCTCTATTCTCTCGCGGCGCTCATGTGTGGATCAGGCTGCTAGGTTGGCTGTTTTTCACGACATCTAGAATGTAGACTGGATAGAGAATGGAACAGTTTCACTGCAATGAGAACATTTGGGTAAGAGTGAGCCAGGGGAACAGGCCAAACTAGTGAATGTGGCGGAATAATAGTAATAAAACTGGCAATAACAATCGGTTGAATGGCTAAATAGTATTCCTAAAAATAAACATGTAGACTCTCTCTTACTTTTGCAAGTGTGTGCAAGTAACTGCTCACGTTTCCATTGCTTTTGTCTAAGAAAATAGAATACATGCTGCGGCACTTAAGGGATTCAAGGAACAGCCAGAGCAGCCTATACAATGAGCACAAACAGGTCAAACACCGGCCATCAGAAAGGGTCCAACTAGGTTGAATAATCAGTATTTCTGCTGGATTGAATGTGAAATCTGTTCCTCTGTTACTAACTAACGGCCCTGTTAAGTCAATGGAGTGAAAACCTTGTTTAATCGGCTATAACATTGGAATATTTATTTTTACATGCCAAGGGGGTGTGTGCAGTAAGCAGAATATGTCAGCGGGCATTAGACGCGTTTCAGAGCCTCATGGTCGGGCGGCTGCACAGGAAACCTCACAGACCACTCCAGCTTTAACAGGCCGCTATAACACTGGCGTCAAGGCAACGACGCGTTCTCAAATGCATAAATGAGATGTAGAGACAAGAGGGGGTGGGTGGAAGGAGAACGGGAGGAGGCGAGGGCGGGAGGAGGGACGGGGGGGGGGAGAGTTGGGACAGCCATTTCTGCTTAGAGTTGTTTCTCTATTCGTACTTTTAAAGTTATGGTCTAATGAAACGCTTTTATCATGTCATTTTAACACCCGAACCCACGAAGACGTATCACAAATGAATATTGGCTTTAGGTAGATGAATCTGAATGTTTAATAAGTTGAGCACCAGGACCAGTCAATGGCAGTGGTCATATACGTTTTGTTTAGGATGTGACCACTGATCCTTCCAGTCACTTTCATATATCCAAGCATCATAGCTATTTTATTTTTATTTATTAAATGGCCATAAATAACATGAAAATGTATCGATTTCTTTCTTTCTTTGCCCAAAAGCCCATTTTGAACCAGGAACACCCTGTGTATCGCTGTATAGGAGTGGCACTATTCATGGTGTGGCTGCAGCACCCCATAGGGTCTGATTGAGACGCTCTTTGGACTGATACACCTTGAGCCACCAGCCTCTCCTCACCCAGTCTGAGGATAATTGGCTAAAGGTAACCCTGCCCTTTGAATCTGACCGGACATTGTTTGCCCTCTGGCAGCCATGTTGTAGGGTCAATCACCTCACCTGACTTGACCAATTAGAGGCTTGACCCTCAACCCTCCACAAAATGGTTCCTCTGAAGCAGACGTTTGGCCACATAAACTGTCTATTAGAGTTGATAGTGATGTCATAGCGCCCCCATTAGGCCAGGGTAGCTCTTCTTTTGGCCGTCCCTTCTGGAGTGGGCTCTTGATCTGGGACCCACATTTGGTGGGAAGTGCTAAGGAGATTAGCCTATTGCCTTCGCCTCTCAAAGTGGCATTCGCCCAAATAAGGGAATAACAATGATACAGCTGGCTTAACACCTATCTGCTTAACACCTAATAATAATAATACCACTAATACCAACACTATAATGATCATAACACTTATTATACTATGACTAATACTACTAATACAGATACTTCTACTAATACAGCATTATCTTTACAATACATATTATGAAGATAATACTACTAATCATACTACTACTAATAAAGCAAATACTATCAAGATAATACAATTCATACTAGTCCTAAAATGATAATACTACAATTCATACTACTAATAATATGAAGGAAATAGTAATATGCTAGTATTTCATAATAATAATAATAATTATATAAAAATTAAATAAATATAATGATCAATAACAATAATCATAATAGCAGTAAAAGCAATAATACTACTACTAATGTAATAATAATAGTCCTAATAATCTCATAACCTCGTAATGGTATGAGGATCGGACTGGAGCATTGCGGACAATGCCCAATGTGAGTGGGGAGACCCACTACACACTGGGGAATAGCAGTTAACAAGTTGCCCCAAACAACGCCCACGCACGGACGATGAACGTGGTTGAATGGACCTGGACCGTAGGGCAGAAGAAGGGGAGGGATGAGGACGGAGCCACTCACGTGCTGCCACTGGTCCTTGATGAGGGGCCGGTAGCGCAGGAAGTACTTGAGGGGGAAGGAGTCCACCTCTGGCCAGCTGGAGGGGCTGGTCCACGACACCTCGAGCCGCCGCACGTTGCTGGGGATGGGGGTCGCCACCACGCGCTCGGGGGGGTCCGGTTTCACTGGCGAAACACATCAGAGAAGATGATCTTTACTCCTCCTCCTGCTCCTGCTCCCCACCTCCCCGTCCTCCCCCTCCCCTCCTCCCAAACCTCCCCTCCTCTCCCTTTCTCTTTCCTCCTCACGGTATAAACAGGAGACTCCCTGTGGTGTCCACATGTTCCTCATGTTCCCTGACACGCTCACATTGCTCTCAAACATGTGGAAAGCCTCCTCCTCGGCCTCCTTCGCCTCCTACTCCCCTGCACCCCCTCTGCTTTCTCATCTAGCTCCTCCTCCTTTAGCTCCTCCTCCTCCAACCCCCTCCAGCTCCTCCCCCCACCCTTCCCCCTCCAACTCCTCCTCTACCTCCGCCCCCACCTCCCCCTCCTCATCTACCTCTTCCTCCTCCTCCTCCACCTCCTCCTCCTCCTCCTCCTCCTCCTCCTCATCTACCTCCTCCTCCTCCTCCTCATCTACCTCCTCCTCCTCCTCCTCCTCCTCATCTACCTCCTCCTCCTCCTCCTCCTCCTCCTCCTCCTCCTCCTCCTCATCTACCTCCTCCTCCTCCTCCTCCTCCTCCTCATCTACCTCCTCCTCCTCCTCCTCATCTACCTCCTCCTCCTCCTCCTCCTCATCTACCTCCTCCCCCTCCTCCTCCTCCTCCTCCTCCTCCTCCTCCTCCTCCTCCTCCCCTTCTTACCTATGCTGGACTCCTCGAAGGAGATGGCGTAGGAGGCGGAGCCGAGAGCGTTGGTGGCGGTCACGTTGACCCGGTAGGGGAAGCTGGAGAACACCTCTGGGAACAGCACATGGATCTTGTTCTTATGGACGTGGTCCTTCTGTACGTCCAGAACACGCATGTTATGTCTGGTGAGAGGCGGGTTACAACACACATGTGATCACACGCACATGTCATAATGCACACCGTATCATACGACCTTATAAACACATGTTATAATACACATAACACATAACACACACATCTTATGTCGTTGAGAGACATGTTACGGCCCTGGTGTTATAACACATGTTATGGATGCACTTGTTATAACACCGTAGTATAATACAAATGTTATGCATGGTGATACATGTTATAACACACATTGTACCGTACACATAAGATGAAAGGATAATGGGGTTGGAGGATAATGAGAGTAGTAATTGAAGGATAATGGAGTGCGTGAATGAGGGTAATGAGCGGTCTCATTGAAGGGTCATTTAGTTTTAATTGAAGGGTAATAAATGTTATTACTTTGCATATAAACAAGCAAACATCCGACACACATGGATCACAAACTCACAAATCATGGC
>NC_082400.1:4678450-4718450 GCF_031168955.1 Gadus macrocephalus
AGAAGCCTATGCCCTGATGCTAAGCAATGGCATCCTATGTGGTGCTAAGCTGTGCTACATTAGGCTATGCTGTGCTGTGCTATATGCTTCTAGGTTCTGCTGTCTGATTGGCTGAGCAACTCTCTGCTCTGGGAGGCTCCAGAATGTCGTGTTTATCATGACGTCATAGCCTCATGATGCAGGAAGCTAACCTGTAGCGAGGTTAGCACATTTTACATCAGGGCATTTAGCAGACGCTCCTATCCGCCGCAATTTACAACAATCACCGCGCACATGCGCGGCGGAGTCAACCGTGCCAGGCGACAACCGGCTCGTCTGAAGCAGTTAGTGTTGGGCGTTTGCTTGCTGACACCTCGACACTCCGGCGAGCTGGGGATCAAACTAGCAATCTCCCAGTAACAAGTCAAGCCGCTCTGCCTCCTGAGCTAGGTCGACCGTGGTCACTCAGCGATGTGTTGCTGCAGTGAGCATGCGGCGTGAAGCGGCGGGGCTAACCAACTGGCCACCCGTCACTTTCTGATGTCATAACTCATTTAGCTGGCTGCCATGGAAACAGCGTCAGGTAAACTCGGGCTGCGTTCGAATAGTAGTCATTGCCTAGGAAGATTCCTAACTGAGTGAAATGACCCAGAAGTATCTCAATGGCAGCCATGTTTATTATTTCCAGTTTACGGCAAAAGTGCACGTTCATCCCACCATCCACCTTTGTTTGGGTTTAGTTCCTTTAGTTGTGTCGGATTACGTTCATACCTAAAGCAAACCGAACCAGTGTTAAAATGAGTGTTCACACCACCATAAAAATACCATAGTGCCGGTCAAAATGGTCCCTGCTTAAATAAAAACAGATCAAACGTGGTGTATAATGGACACTGTAGAAATAAACAGATAAAGAAATCATAGAAATCGAGCGAAACAGTTAAAATTTGGTCAAAGAATATCTTTAATATTGTACTAATATCATACTGAAGGTAGATATTATAGAGTGGACTTATATTGCTCTTGTAGAAGAGCATGTGGAAATGAAAGTATCTCATCTTTGAATAAAGGTAGTTTGATTGTTGTAACTACTAGCATTAAGCGGATGGTGTAGCAGGTAGCACAGTGGCATCCTTACTGTCGATGCAGAGGTTGATGGTGTATCATGTAGTATTGAGCATTAGCATGTTGTGGCATGTAGCATGTGTTATATGGAGCATGGACAGAATTCATTATATTTTTTATCATAGGATCATAGGCTCAAAACACACCTCTTCTCCCTGGCCTTTCCTCCCCTTTTGTGATATGTTGTTTATTTTTATGTTTTTCATGTACTGTGTACGTATGTGGTATGTGTTCTTTTTTATGCCTTTTTGCACCATGTACTGCACTTTGTCCAGTGAAAACTGTTTTTAAATGTGCCTTATAAATAAATGTTATTTACTTACTTACTTATATGGAGCATGTATCATGCAGCAAGAAGCGTGTGTCTTGAAATATCTAGTGTGTATCATGTGAAAAGGATCATGTATCATATATTATGTATTATGTATCATGTTTCATGTATCATATGGCATGTATCATGTATAATGTATCATATGGCATGTATCATGTATCATATGGCATTTATCATGTATCATATTGCATATATCATGTAAAATGTGTTATATCATGTATCATATGGCATATATCATATATCATATGGCATATATCATTTACAATGCATCATATATCATGTATCATATAGCATATAGCATGTATCATGTATCATGTGGCGTGTATCACCTACTAGTATCATTTACCGGGTATCATGTATCATATATCATGTATTGTCACGGTCCGCCCCTGGTTTTCCCATTCACCTGCCTGCTACCCTAATCTCCCCTGATTAACCCAACCACCTTCACCTGTGCTCCCGCTATATAAATCCTCTCTCCACTCAGCCAGATCGTCTCTCGTTACTCACAGAGCTTTCGCGCAACTTCAGAACTGTTTCTACAACGCTGATCATGCCTGTTCCAGAACCCTCGCCTGTCTGACCACCTGCCCGCCGACGGAACCCTCAGTCCACCTGATTGCCTGCCGGTCCCCGAACTCTTGCCTGCCCCCGTTTACTCTGCCTGCCCGATCCTGATCATCTGTGCCAACAATAAGCCGTTGGACTGCCCTGTCACCATTTTCAGTCTGTGCACTTGGGTCCTGCCTAACCCCCCCGTTACAGCACGATCTGGCCAAGAATGGACCCAGCTCAGGCTGACGACCAGATCCGATTAGAGAGTGCCCTGCACGAAGTGATGGCCGCTACCACGGCTGCCACAGCACAGAATCAGCGGGACCTGGCGCACGTCCGCCAGGAATTGGCGAACGCCCAAGTAGGTGCCGCCGCTCCACCTCCCGTCCCTTCTCCCCGTGAGCCCAATGTGGGGATTCCCGAGCGTTATAATGGCGACCCTACCACTTGTAACGCCTTCTTGTGCAACTGCTCCATCATCTTCGCCCTTCAGCCGCTCACCTTCGCCTCCGAAGAAGCCCGGGTGACTTACATCATCAACCACCTCTCTGGGCGGGCGTGTCTTTGGGGCACAGCTGAGTGGCAGAAAGGGACCCCCACCTGCCTCTCTTTCCAGACCTTCGCCGATGAGCTCAGAAGAGTCTACTGTACCGGACCTCTGGGGGCCGAAGCCGGGCGGGAACTGTTGGCCCTTTCCCAGGGAAGCCGCTCAGTCACAGACTACCCCATTGACTTCCGTACCAGGGCCCCCATGAGCGACTGAAACCCAGCCGCTCTCCGTGATTTCTTCTTGCGGGGGCCTGGCTGGGCACATCAAGGACGAGCTCGTCGCCCATGACCCACCATCTACGCTGGAGGGCCTGATCGAGCTCGCCACCCGCCTCGACCTCCGTATCCTGGCTCGCAGGAGTGAGGGGCGTTCAGAGGCTCTGTCATGTCCTACCCTGCCACGCAGCCCTCCTCTCCCCAGCCTCCCAGTAACCAGAGGCATACTGGTGAGCTCAAGTGGTAGACTCTGCCTCTCCCAGAAGACCCACCCTCTCCGGTGAGCTCCTGCTGTCCTCCGGTTCCCATCCCATAGCCGCCCTCGTCGATTCAGGGGCCGACGAGAGCATCATGGACCGGTCCCTCGCTCTGCGGCTGGGACTCCGTCCAGAGAGACTGCCGTCGTCAACTTTTGCTAGAGCCCTGGATGGACACGTGCTGGGGAGGGTAACTTCTCGGACAAACCCTGTGCATATGCTCCTGCCAGGGGGCCACAGGGAGACCATCCAGTTCATGCTTCTGCCTACACCCAGCCAGCCTGTCATCTTGGGTCACTCCTGGCTTCCCAGGCACAACCCCAACATTGACTGGTCTAATTGTTCCGTCCGGGTGTGGGGAGTGACCTGTCAAGATCCCCTTCCGCTGGTCTGACGAGGCACAAGACTCCTTCAACACCCTCAAGACTCACTTCACCATCGCCCCCATCCTTCAGATCCAACCGGAATAAGACCTCTCGCCGCCCACCAGCCGGCCTCCTGCTTCCATTGCCCATCCCCCATCGTCCCTGGTCGCATATCTCCCTGGACTTTGTGTCTGGTCTACCTGCGTCCAAAGGCCACACTGTCGTCCTCACCATCGTCGATCGATTTAGTAAGCTGGCACATTTAATTCCCCTTGCTAAACTCCCCTCTGCCAGGGAGACGCCGGAACTGGCCCTCCACCATGTCTTCTGCCTCCATGGTCTGCCCACTGATCGGGGGCCCCAGATTTCTGATCGGGGGCCCCAGATTTCTGATCGGGGGCCCCAATTCACTTCGGTCTTCTGGAGGGAGTTTTGCAGCCTAGTTGGGGCTTCCGTCAGCCTGTCTTCCGGCTTCCATCCCCAGTCCAATGGACAGACCGAGAAGGTGAACCAAGATCTGGAGACCACCCATCGCTGCCTGGTGGACCGCAATCCGGCTTCCTGGTCCGACCAGCTAGTGTGGGTAGAGTATGCGCGTAACCCCCTCACCTGCTCATCCACAGGCCTCTCTCCCTTCCAATGCGCCTACGGGTATCTGCCACCCCTGTTTCCCAACTTAGAGAAGGAGTCCTCCTGTCCCTCTGCACAAGCCCTCATTCGCCGCTGCAGACGCACCTGGGACCAGGCGCGCACTAGCCTCACCAAATCAGCGGACCGCCACGCTGCCGCCACCAACAAGCGCCGTACGCCGGCCCCTGCCTACCAGACTGGCCAGAAGGTCTGGCTCTCCACCCGCGACCTCCCCCTTAAGTTGGAGAGTCGCAAGCTGCCCCCCAGGTTTGTAGGCCCCTTCCCCATCACTCGTGTCAGTAACACGGAGGCGGTACGCCTTCGGCTCCCTAGGTCCATGAGGATCCACCCGACATTCCATGTCTCCAGAGTCAAGCACGTCCAGGAGAGCCCTCTGGCTCCGGTCCAGTGTACACTGTCCGGCGCCTCCTTCACTCCCGCCGCCGCGGACGTGGGGTACAGTACCTGGTGGATTGGGAGGGGTACGGTCCGGAGGAGCACTCCTGGATCCCGGCTCGCTTCATCATGGATGCCCGTCTCATCTCTGACTCCCACCGGTCCCATCCTGACCAACCTGCCCCGTCCTCTCATCCGCCCACTACGGTTCCATCTCCGGGTGGTTCTTCTGACCTCCCGAGGAGGATGTCGCGCCCACCTCGTCTACGGAGGACGCAATCTCTGATGCCTCGGGGGAATTCTAACCCTCCTCCGGGCCCCCTCCACCCTCCCTGTTCGATCTAGGACGTCTGGAGCCGTCCCTTGCCGGGGGGAGGGGGTACTGTCATGGTCCGCCCCTGGTTTTCCCATTCACCTGCCTGCCACCCTGATCTCCCCTAATTAACCAAACCACCTTCACCTGTGCTCCCTCTTTATAAATCCTCTCTCCCCACTCAGCCAGATCGTCTCTCGTTACTCACAGAGCTTTCCCACAACTCCAGAACTGTTTCTACCACGCTGATCATGCCTGTTCCCGAACCCTCGCCTGTCTGACCACCCGCCTGTTGTCGAGTCCCTGCCGGCCTGTCTTCTTCCCTGTTTCCTGCCTGTCTGCCCTCCTGATACCGACCCCTCGCCTGCCCGACTACCCGCCCGCCGACGGAACCCCCAGTCTACCTGATTGCCTGCCGGTCCCCGAATTCTTGCCTGCCCCCGTTGACTGGTGGTGCCGAGATGATGCCTCATGACACGTCAAAGCCTCGCAGCCAGATGAACCACCAAAGTGGTTCGACCTCGAAGCTTCAAATGAATACGCTAGGGACACCTAGTGGTGAATGAAATTATGATGAAAGAAAGAGTTTCCTGTGATGTGATGTTTGCTTCGTACAACCTCAAATCATTTGAGAATTAAAGTAATTTCAGTGATACGTGTGAGGGTGCCGTTCATAAATATCTTCCGAGTTCATGGTAGAAAATACATTTGACAAAGATTCTAAGTCATCCCGGCAAAATCGAATGTCTTATCAACTACAGTAGCCTACTAATAATTGTAATAATAGAACTGCATGATGACTGAGAATAACATTCCATTAAAGTGATCTTGTAACTGGGTAGTGTCTTCTTTTTGTATAAATGGGCCAATTGTGAACCCATATCGCAGAACAGCCCAAGATGAAGCCTCGAACGTCACACGCTACGTCATTTCTCCTATGTGAATCCTACTCGATACGGAGCTTCTCTGCTGGGAGGAGCCGAGGTACTCGACACACGCCCCGATGCCTTGACGCAAACCATAACATCACTGCTGTTTTCTCTGCCTACCCGATCCTGATCATCTGTGCCAACAATAAACCTTTGGACTGCCCTGTCATCATTGTCAGTCAGTGCACTTGGATCCTGCCTAACCCCCCCGTTACAATGTATAATTGAGCATGTGGCATGAATGACCTACTAGTAGCATGTAGTGTTCATCAAGTATAAAGTAGTGTTTATCAAGTATCAAGTAGCATGTATCATGTAGTGTTTATCATTTATCAAGTAGCATCATGTAGTGTTTATCATGTGTCTTGTAGCCTTTATCTTGTAATGTGTATCATGTATCATGTAGCATGTATCATGTAGTGTTTATCATGTATCATGTAGTGTTTATCATGTATCACGTAGCATGTGTCATGTAGTTCGTAGCGTAGCGGTGTACTTACTGCCGATGCGGAGGATGATGGTGTCCCTGCGCTCCCCTAGAGGGTTCTGGAAGCAGCTGTAGAGGCCGTTGTGTCCAAGATCCACATGGGTGAGGACCAGCCGCGGCCCGTCCAGGCGGTGCCGCGCACGCACATCCGTGCCGTTCACCTTCCACGACACCGACGCATCGTCTTCAAGGAAACCGCACTTCATCGTGACGTCGCTACCCATCCGCTCGTACTGGTTCCTGGCCACTAAGAGAGGCAGAGCGGGCTCAGCGTTTGCACGTTGTAGGTTATACACTGGGGGGTTAGCATTAGCATGGTTTATAAACTGGTTCAACAGAGGGGGTAAATGTTAGCATTTTGTAGGTGAAACACTGGGGGGTTAGCATTAAGATGGTTAATAAACTGGTTCAACAGAGGGGGTAAACGCATGGTTTGTGTTAAACACTGGGGGGGGGGGGGTAGATTTCGTATGGTTTAGGATAAACACGGAGGGTTAGCGTTAGTGTTAGCATGGTTTAGGTTAAACACAGGGAGGTATGCATTCGTGTTAGCATGGTTTATGTTAAATGCAGGGGGTTAGCAGGGTTACCAGTTAGCATGGTTAAGGAGCAGTACAGGGCCTAAGAGTTAGCATGGTTTAAGTAAAACACAGCCCGCACGGCATTAGTGTTAGCATTGTTTTAGCCTTAGCTTTAATGTGGTTTATATTTATGACAGGCGGCTTCGCATTAGTGTTAGCATGGTCTTGATTAAACATAGTGGGTTAATGTTAGCGTTAGCATGTTTTAGGTTAATCCTAGTGGGGTAAGCGTTGGTGTTAGTGTGGTTTATATACTGGTTCCTTCTCTTGTTTTGTCTTTGAGCTAGGAGCTAAGTGACACCTGGCTCTCCATCCCCCTCTTTTCCCCCACCGTCCCTCGGTGATATCTGGGTATTCTGCCAGAGCTGATCCAGATGTCAGCTGTATGTTTCATGTATATTTCATGCCTTCTAACAGACACATCTATTTTTAATACCACAAGATACCACACCAAGGTAACACCAATCTGTTTGTCTGTCTGTCTTCCTGCCTGTCTGCCTGTTTGTCTGTCTGTCTGTCTTTCTGTCGGCCTGCCTGCCTGTCTGACTATGTGTCTGTGTGTATATGTGTGTATGTGTGTATGCATGGATGTGTGCGTGGGCATGCATGCTTGTGTGTGACAAAAGAGAATGCTTCTTTGATCTCTTCCTCTCCAGATAATTGGGACCAATGGGTGGCCTCATCTGCATAAAGTACCATTAGCATGCTAGCTGCTAGCGTGGATCACAGACCCTAGGCCTGTTGTTAGATGTCATGCTCAGGACCCATCGCAACATGGGGAGAGGAGTGGAGAAAAGAGGGCAGAGGAGATGAGGGAGGGAAGGGGGAGAGAGAGAGGACATGAAGGAACGAGGAGATCAGGAGGGACACGTTGGCTGACCGTTGGGTGGTAGTAGCATAGTCCTAGGCCTGTCGGAAATCCCCCCCCGCCATCACACACACACAAACACACACACCTAGTATGATGCCACGCAGTGCCACACAGACGATAGTTTAAGGGCTTAAGGGTCAGTGTCATGCTGCAGCCTCACTTGAAGGACAACTTGGGTATCATTCACCCTGGACCCTATCTTCTGATCCTTTAGGGTCCAAGGGACTAATGAGGACAACCATCTCTGAGATTGGTTGCATCAGGAAAACTGAATTATTTATTCTTTTTTGTCTTTTTCATATTCTCTTATTATCTCCCTGAAGTGGCTGCTGAATATAGATGCATACTGAATTCAGATGACCAAGATTACCATTACACGTTGATTTAATTATTGAGATAGAATACGTGTAGACAGTATATATAAGGGTTAGTCCATGGAGTAGAATATATTTATCTATGGACTACAGAGAAACAACTTCATAATGCCTTAGATTCATACTCTTACTACTCTCCAGGGTGGCTATAACAGAAAGACCGGTGCTCTGTGAAGATGAAGACCGGATAAGTATGTTCTAGTCATTATATTCTGGTCATTAGCTTGGCCGTGAGGTCCAGCATACATTTTTTTAGCACAAATCTTAAATGATTGCAAATTCATTACTTGCTCTGTTTATTTTCCTTAATTGTCTGACTAATTTAAATTCATTGTGGTCAGTGTCATACTATAAAAATGAATACATCCAGGTTGGGTCCAACCAAAAATATTAATATCACAATTATGTTATGCCGGTGAGGATCGTTGCTATGGACACGGACATTGCTGACACCACGTAGCTTGCATTGGGTTTAGAATAGATCATTATTTTTCATTTAGTAATCTGAGCAATCAGTTACAGTATGTTGTTTGTTTGTAACAGTTTGTTAATAGCAGGCTTTTCAATAGAAACACATGCGAGACTGCTAATAGGAAGGCCCGTTTCTTCCTCTTCTCTGGATGTCCGGCAGACTACCCACAATGCCACCGCCGCCCTCCGGTCAGGCGGAGGTCATGCTAGCAATCGATTCTACAAAAAATATTTTTGAAAGGTTTTTTTTCACCTACATTATTTACAGTTTAAGTAGATAGTCATCATGACATGGGAAAATGCTAGGGAGGAAGTCTTTAATAATCCTTGGGAAAATTGTGCACGTGTGTCAGTGGGGAATTAGGAGGATGGTGGTGCTAACTGATGGTGGTGCCAAATGATACCACAGCATTGCTTGTATTTTGTTCGGGTGGGGGATTGACTGGGGGATTGAAGATGCACAAATGCAAACTAAGTCAACAGCAGCTGTCATATCATTACATTTGCGCTGGTTAAAATAATTCCCTCTGTCGATACCTGAAAGCACACTTTTGCTATTCTGCTTGATTGAATGGTCCGGCGTCAATGATACGTTCACTTGTAACTTAAATTTGTAATTTGTCCCCTCCTCCCTAAAGCTTGCATCAGTCACCCCCGTACTAAAGAAACCCGGCCTGGATCCCGATTCCCCTAACAACTACCGCCCCATCTCCAATCTACCTTTTCTGTCTAAAATCCTGGAACGTGTTGTTGCCAAACAACTCATCACCTACCTAGACACCAACAACCTCTTTGAACTCTTCCAATACGGTTTCCGCTCCAAACACAGTACAGAAACTGCCTTCCTCAAAGTGACCAATGACCTTCTGCTATCCTCTGACAATGGCTCCCTCAATATCCTCACCCTCTTTGACCTCAGTGCTGCCTTTGACACGATCAATCACTCCATTCTCATCTCCCGTCTCCAATCCACCCTTGGCATCACTGGCACCGCCCTCTCCTGGCTTGGATCCTATCTCTCCGACAGACATCAATTCATCGCCATCAACAACTGTCAATCAGCCACTACTCCTCTCATCCACGGTGTCCCCCAGGGTTCTGTGCTTGGTCCACTCCTCTTCATTCTGTACATGCTTCCACTTGGTCAGATCCTCCGTCACCATGGACTCCGGTTCCACTGTTACGCCGATGACACACAGCTTTACCTCCCCTCCAAAACCATCAGTCCTTCCACCCTCTCAACCGTCTCCAACTGTTTGACTGACATCAAGACCTGGATGCAAAACAGCTTTCTCAAACTCAACTCCAACAAATCCGAAATCCTCATCATTGGTCCTGACACCCTCACTCACTCCACTCAGAACTTCACCCTTAACATTGACGGCTCCACCATCACCCCCTCCACCAAAATCCGTAACCTTGGAGTTATCCTGGACCCCGCTCTCTCCTTTCTCCCCCATGTTAACGATATTACCAAAACTGCCCTTTTTCACCTCCGAAACATCGCCCGCCTCCGCCCCACCCTGTCAACTACCGCTGCTGAGACACTCATCCATGCTTTCATTTCATCCAGGCTTGACTACTGCAATGGTCTTCTCTACGGCACCACCACCAAAGTCCTCAATAAACTTTAATGTGTCCAGAACTCAGCTGCACGCCTCCTCACTGGTACCCGCCCCAGAGAAGACATCACACCTGTCCTCCGTGAACTCCATTGGCTTCCAATTAAACACTGAATCAACTTCAAAATCTTACTCATCACCTACAAGGCCCTCAACAGCCTAGCCCCCCCCTACCTTGGCGACCTCCTCCATCACCACGCCCCCTCCCGATTCCTCAGGTCCATCTCTGCCAAACTGCTACAAGTCCCCCAGACTAAGCAACAGACTTGGGGTGATCGGGCCTTCTCAGTTGCTGCCCCCACCCTTTGGAATTCACTCCCCTCCCACATCAAAGTCTCTCCAACCCTCTCTTCCTTCAAATCTGCACTCAAAACAAAGTTTAACCTCTGTTTTTCTTTTAATCCTAGTCTGTTTTAATATATGTCTGTTACATAGGTCAGATAGGGCAATATGAAAAGCGTCTTAGAGTACCATATTAAGCGCTATCTAAATTTAATTTATTATTATTATTATTATTATTATTATTATTAATCAGTCAAACGCTTGTAACTTGCCATTATCAATGTAAGTTTGTCATGATCGGATGGGAATTCTGTGCATAACCATACATTACAGAGACTATTTGATAAAATAGATGTATTATATGAATTACAATGTATGTGTTTTTTCTGTCAACTTTAATGCAGATGCTGACATTTAGACAATTGTGGGAAACCCCACAATTGTTCAAACCAAGGGTTTAAGGGTTCAAACCAAGGGTTTCAGGGTTCAAACCACACAAAAGTCAGATATCTACTTATTTATCATATATATGATATGTCAATCAGTTGACAAAGGTCGGGCCTGAGGTATCAAATTCCACTATGTAGACATATCGATATTTATATCAATATATATATCTGTATAATATTGGCATATTTACCATCTGGGACATAACTAGAGGCTTTGGAATGGCAGGAATAGTTTTATCAGTAAGATAAGGTAAACAGTCGCCCAAATTGGGAATTGTGAGTTTATATAAGTCATGCATAATAACCTTCAAGGACTTTAGTGGAATATCACCATAAATAATTGTACTTGACTGTTTGCATCTAACTTACAAATACTTTCAAAAGTCTGCTAAAATAAATCAACATGGGAGTCATAGCCCTACAGGGAGGAATGCAAATAGCCAGTGAACGAGGAGTCTAGGACATTTGTCTAGACCCATGTCTCAAGCTCGCTAGAGACATGGGTCTGTTTTTGTATGAAAGGGGGCATTACAAGGACATACAAAAATATCCATTTGGTGGTTGACAGGTAGAGGTCATCAGAAGATACAGAAAAACACACAGTCCAAGGCGGCCTAAAATTACTTGGGAGTAAGATAGAGATGCCTAGTCTCTTTTATATGAATAAGTACATTTATATCTAATACAATAATCTGGTGGAAGCTCTAGGCCTACAGAAAGTGATGCAATTAGTTTATGGAGCTCTGATTCTCAGATATGCGTGTTGAATCAGTAGGTCTGGGATGAAATCCAGTTAAAAATCTCAGAAGCACACTGCTGGGTGAGAATTCAGGAAATGTAAATTCCTTCAAGTCTTGAACCCCTAAATTGGTAAGGGTATATGTTCTTGAGGCCCTCTTTCATATAAAAGTGACCCTAGGTCTCTAGCTTACTTCAAAGTGAACTTTCGTGTCCAACTACAAATTGCGTCACTTCCTGGGGGCCCAGAGCATCAACATGTTTAATCTTACATTTCCTTTAGGACCTCTTTCACATAAAGCAGACCCCATGTCTTGAGCTCACTCCCAAGTGTCCTTGAACCCTGAGTCATCCATTAATGCTCTACTTCCTGGTTGTCTACATACTCAAATGGATTACTTCCATTAGGGTTAGAATCAGCAATCCCAAAGTTGCAAAATTCTAGTCGTCCTTAATGTCCTCTCTGATATTCAGAAGACTAAACGTCTCTAGCTGACTCCCAAGTCATTCTGTTGACCAATGAATGGCGTTTTTTTTAGTTTTCTTTTCTGATGACCTCTCGTAAGGATTTGCATCACTTCACTGAAAGGCTTAAGCCCCCAAATGGATAATCTTGTATGTCAGTGAGGACTTCTTTCGTACAAAACACAACCCATATCTCTAGCTAGTTCCCAAATATATTTGACCCAGAGGTCACCCGCTAATTACATTACTTCCTGTAGAGCTACGACCACCATGTTGAAAATTTGAGTAGTCCTTACAAAATCGTCAAAACCTTACTAAGATTCATTTTTGGTAAACATACAGACTAAAATTCTTCAAAGTTATTATGCTTGATTTAAATCCAATCCTATCCCCCCCTCCTTTTTTAATGTGTTTTCATTGAAGGAACATCATCATACAGTAACATCAAAAAACCCTCAACGTAACAGCTCAGATAATCATACAGCGCAAAGACGATGAAACAAACAACAAGCAAGCTTTGTGAGTGCAGTGATTGCATCGTCCATAACATCCACCATAGCAAGAGTAGAAAACTATCGATGTAGAGACCTGAACATACATTATAATGTACATAGACCGAACGATGTCTATGATAATAAAATGCACTTCTCTCGCTAAAATTGTCTTAAAAACACACTGAAATTTCCACTGCGAATAATATGAAAGTCAGCCATTTTTTTCACTATTTGCAGACAGAAATTTAACTAATCACGTGATGTTGACACAGTCCAATGACGCCGTAATCCGGGTATTTGCCCATTTGAACCAGGTAAATACGAAAGTGTGCAACTCATTTAGAAGCTAAAGTTGACCAACAGGTATAACACACGTTATGGCGTGTAACTGGGTTGCACACATAAACACACCCTGGTGTATTGAGTGATAAGAAATCACACCTGACTTCACCTCCCACAAACCCTAGTAGACATGGAACCCACACTAACCATAGCAACTCTGGGGATACAACATAGCTACAATAAAAAACATAGAAACTAGGGAAACAATAGAAGCCAGAGTAACCATAGTAACCATACTAGCCATACATTTTTTTTTAACCTTGTGTTGATAAGATGCTTCTACAAAGCTGCTCGGACTGCTCATGAATAATCATGTCGCTTTGTAGTCATTACCATAACATGTGCACCATGGTAATTCGTAATTATTTTATGGTACTAATTTCATTACAGGTGTATAACATTTCATTCAATACATTTACAAGTGTGTGGGTGTGCATGTGTGTGTATATGTGTGCTTCACAACAGACTGTATAGAAAACTACAACCTTATCACATACTCTCAGTATAACTCTCCATCTAACGGTCTACCTGTCTGTCTTTATACCTCTCTGTATGTCTTTCTACCTGTCTGTCTGTCTACCTGTCTGTCTACCTATCGGCCTGTCTATCTGTCTGTTACTGTGTGTCTTTCTGAGAGGATCATTAATGGATGTGAAACTGAAAATAGATAAAACGAGTGAGGCAGATCAGAGATGTGGGTGTGTGTGTGCGTGCGTGCATGCAAGGGTCTATGTGAGAGTCTGTGCGAGCTCGAGGGGAAAGGGCCATCTTAATTAATGGTGTGTAATATATGACAATATTCAGAGTCTCCTGGATGAAAGCAGACTAAATCACCACATCATTATAGAGACTGCAGATATAACATGACCTTGGAGAGGTAAGGACAGGAGAGGGAGGACGACAGGATCGGACAGGACGAGAGAAGAGAGAGATGAAAGGAGAGTAGAGAGGAGGGAGATATGATGAAAGGAGAAGAGGAGAGAGGAGACAGAAATGAGGAGAGGAGGAAAGGAGAGGAGGATGAGAATGATGGAGCACGGGAGACTGCAGAGAGAGAGAGAGAGAGAGAGAGAGAGAGAGAGAGAGGAGAGAGAGAGAGAGAGAGAGAGAGAGAGAGAGAGAGAGAGAGAGAGAGAGAGAGAGAGAGAGAGAGAGAGATAGGGGGTGTGGGTTTCATTGAAGATGACTAATGTTCTCTTGTTATCTCACACCAGGTAGGACTCAGACCTCTGGGTTCTTCTAGACGCGTCCATCTCTCTAGTTGACTATAAACCAGCTGGTAGTCCAGCCAATCAGAGGAGTGCTCGCAGTAAAACATTATTGTCCTTTAACAAGGCGACACACTCATTCATCAACCAACTCAACCACATACCAGCACAGCAATACCAGAGAACGAGAGAGAGAGAGAGAGGGAGAGAGAGAGAGAGAGAGAGAGAGAGAGAGAGAGAGAGAGAGAGAGAGAGAGAGAGAAGGAAAGAGAGAGAGAGAGAGAGAGAGAAGGAAAGAGAAAGAGAGAGAGAGAGAGAGAGAGAGAGAGAGAGAGAGAGAGAGAGAGAGAGAGAGAGAGAGAGAGAGAGAGAGAGAGGGAAAGAGAGAGAGAGAGAGAGAGAGAGAGAGAGAGAGAGAGAGAGAGAGAGAAAGAGCGTGCATGTGTGATATTCCAGCTGTGCTAAGCAGGACCAACGGCTCCATCCATCAGCGCCAGCTTGCGTCTCTCTGTCAGGAGAGGCAGTTCTAGAATGAAACGCATCACTCTGAGCATCGATACCATATTACTCTAACACTCTGTCAGTTAGCCCCGCCAGCAGGATTAAGCAGACCAAGCCTACATACTCGTGTAGCTACAGTGAGGTTAGCTGTCTGTAGCTACACTGTGTTTAGCTGTGTGTAGCTACAGTGTGTTTAGCTGTTTGTAGGTACAGTGTGTTAGCTGTCTGTAACAGTGTGTTTAGCTGTCTCTAGCTACAGTGTGTTAAGCTCTGTGTAGCTACAGTGTGTTTAGCGCTGCCTGTAGCTACATTGTGGATAGCATCTGCAATGGTGTGTTGGTGCATGTACAGGATTAAGACTTTTGTTTACATGACATGAAGTAATAGTCCAATCACCCTAACCGGACTAAGATCAGTTTTTGATTTTACCAGCGGACCGAGTAACACACAAACACACACACCCACACCCACACCCACACACACACACACACACACACACACACACACACACACACACACACACACCACACACACTCCCCCTAACTTCCTAAGACTGGATATGGTATGTTGCTCTCACATTGACGTTGTTTTCTGTCTTCGGTGCATCAGGCAAACACAAATAACACACATTAATAAAGAGAAACATGAGGGATTGTCTCTAAGAAAGCATGTGTTTTTCACACGTTTTGTACACATCACACGTCACCTTGTGTTAAAGGAACAGACATCATTACCATGGCAACCACAGCATCACCATCCTCATAACAAAAACACAGACAGCATTGTGTTGGAGCAGATTTGTGTTACCACATGTCTAGCAAATTCAAAACACACAAACTTAACATCACAGCTTGTATTACGACAGGAAGACGCAGGAACACGCACGCAAACACACAACTCCATGTATTACTACAGGGTTACACACACAGACACAGGCGACCAAGCACATACAACTAGGACAACACAAAACTAAGATTAGTAAAATTGATGTGAATGACAACACAATCACCATGAAAACACCATATTCCATAACAATTTCACCGGCCTTTTTGGACCTTATGTAGCAAATTCTTACTGTTGCGCCTTGTGTCTCTGTGAGAGAGTGGTAGAGTGGAGGTAGCGCGACAGTCTTGAATTTCTGTGTGCAGGGTTTGTCTCCCAAGTGATGTGCATTTATGTGTAGCTTATAAAGTCCCAATTTTTATGTCACATGGAATACATAATTACTAAAGATTATGGAATTATTTCAAACTTGGACCCATGTTCTCAAGGCTGGCTTTCGGGTCTTATACTAATCCACTTCTCTTCTGCTTCTACATCTCAGCATCTCAACATATGCTTTAGATTTCTTACATAGGTTTTTTTTTTAAAGTGAATTCACTAAATTATAGAATAAAGCAGGTTGGACATTGCTTTTGCATTTTGAAATCATCAACATTCTATTGGGATTAATGGCGAACAATTCTGCATTTGGCTTAGTTTTTTGGCTTTTTAGACAATATGCAGAATCTTTTCACTTACGAATTTATATGATCATCAAATTTTGCCAGCACGCCTCCCTAGCCTTATTATGTTCAACTGTTTTGCCCCTAGCTATTATCTGATTCTTGAACTCCTCATATAATTTCATTATGACTATCTGTTCCTCTTGGGTGAAATATACTGCTCTTAATCTATCCATTTTGTAAAGGTGGGTAAAATGACAAAAGCCCATTTTACGGGAATGTGCATTGAAACTAAAGCGTAAAACTTGGCTTGACAAATTCACTCGTAAGTGAGCTTCGTGGTGCCATTTAACTCTGATCGCGAGTCGCGTATTTGTCGATCCAGGTTTTCCCAAGAAAGCCTGGGTATGTTCAGCGCGCCTCATAGTATACCCCATTGGACAGCAACACAATCACAATTGAGGAAAACAGCATCAACATGACAACACTGTCACAATGACATGTTACATGATTTGGCAATGTACCATACGCCTTTACCATGCAAACAAAGCCTTGAATAAGATTGAATTAAGAGGGAGAGAGAGGTGGAAGAGTAGATTAATTCAGGAGGATAAGGGCAGTGAGGGATGAAAGATAAGTATAGTTCTCAATCAGGATATGGACCATAAATAACATAACATCACCACACACACACACACACACACACACACACACACACACACACACACACACACACACACACACACACACACACACACACACACACATACACACACACACACACACACACACACACACACACACACACACACACACACTCTGTTGCATCTCTACTTTAATTATACTGTAGCTATATTATGTTTCCACTCTACCGTATCTCTACTGTGTATCTACTGTATCTTTACTCTCTATTGCATCTCCACTATATCTTGCTGTCACACAATTATCTCCTGTATCTACTGTGTCTCTACTGCATATCTACTCTCTAATGTATCTCTACTGTATCTCTGTGTCCTCTCCTTAATCACTTCTGTGTCTCTCCTCTGTCTCTACTGTCTACCGTGTCTCCTCTACTCTAACGAGGGTACAACCAGTGACCTCTGACCTCTGACAGAGCCTCCAGAGGTAGGACGCCCCAAATGATAAATGAGTGATGATTAGTGATCACTAGTGATATTGATTCCCAGCCCGGTTATCGGAGCAGGAAGGCGGGGATCCTAGATGACGTTAAAAAAACAGAAAGTTTATAGTCAAACACAATAGAGGATAATATGATGGAGCGGAACTCACCCAGTTGGCTGCGTCTCTGAGCGTAGGCCACGACCACCGCCGCCAGAACCACACAACACAGAGATGTACCCAGGTTAGCCATCTGTAGAAACACACACAAACACACACACACACACACACGCACACACACACACACACACACACACACACACACACACACAAACACACACACAGAAGACGTTAAGTCTGAGTGTTTATGGTTGACAGATAGCAGGCTGGATTTATTTGTGCATTTCCAATAACATCCTGTCACTCCTCTCCCCCTTTCTCCTCTCTGTCTCCCTTGCACCCTCTTCCCCTCTTTCTATCTGTGTTCCCCCTCTCTCCTCCTCTCTTCCTGTACCCCCCTCCCTCCCTCCCTCTCTCTCTCACCCCCCCTCCTCCAATCTCCACCTCCCTCTCCCTCTCTCTCTCTCTCTCTCTCTCTCTCTCTCTCTCTCTCTCTCTCTCTCTCTCTCTCTCTGTCTCCCTCTCTTCCCCCTCTCTGCCCTTATCTCTCGCTCTCCCTCCTGCCCTTCGCTTTACGCTCCTATTCAGAATAATCCTTCTCTAAAAGCCACCATTTTAAATTCGCCCAGACTGTTTCCTGTCCAATAAATATATCCCCCCTCCTCTCAATCCCCCCCACCTCTCTCTCTCACTTTTCATCAGACGAATGACTCCAAAGTGTAGCATGTTGCTAATGCTAATGATGACCGGAGTTAAAGGAGAAGCGTCCTGCAGAGACACCAACAGCATAACAAAAACACACAGAAAACCTTAGTCTCCTCTCTCTCCTCCTCTCCTTTCCTCCCCTCTCTTCTTCGCTCCTCTCCTCCCCTCCCCTCCTCCCCTCCTCTCCTCTTACTCCTCCTCTCCTCCCCTCTCCTCTCTCTCTCTCTCGCTCCTTTCGTCCGCTCCCCTCCCCTCCTCTCCTTCCCTCTCCTCTCTCTCCTTCACTCCCTTCCTCCCCTCTCTCCCTCTCCTGTCCTCTCTCCTTCGCTCCCTTCCTCTCCTCTCTCCCCTCTCTCCCCCCCCCCCCCCTCTCCCCCTACACTTCCTCTCTATGTTGTGGTTAGTGGTCTGCAGGTTGCATCGAGGGGGTCTCTGGAGACCGGCTACGAGCGTGCTCAGAGCGGAACATGCAGAGGCTTTACAGTCCCAAGAACCATGCCAGGACCAGACGGCAGGACGCCTCAGCCCCACAGAACGCGCTCGGTAATGAGAGACTCGCCTCTATTGGTTCTCCTCTCAATAATGCCAGTGGAACTAGTGCAGGGGATGTGTTTGTGAGTGTGTCATACTCATTATGATCCGCTCTCTAAAATCAACTCCCCTCTACCCACCCCTCCCTCCAACCTCCCTCCTTCCTCTCTATCCCTCCACCGGTTTTACCTCCATCTCCCTCCCTCCCTCCCTCCCTCTCCCACCCTTTCTCCCTCCATCCCCCTCTGTCACTCCCCCCCCCCCCCCCCCCTCTCCACCTCCTTCCTCTAGTATTAAAGCGCCAGGCTAGTGGTCTCGTAGGAATATTAGCATTTAGATTGGAGACCCAGGAGGGAAACAACGCCATTACACTCTCTAAGAAATATTCCTTCTCTCCTTCCTCCCTCCTCATGGCGTGTCTGTGTGGTCTGTCCTTGCTCGCGCTAACGGGCCAATTCAGAACCCGGGAGGTTCGGGGATCAAGTCGGTGTTGACGTTCGAGTTGTCCAAGGTGTCTGTTCTCCACCGTGTTTGTAAAAATGTCGACTAATCTCAAGAACGCTTAGACCCACAAACACACACATCACACCCCAAACACATTCCCCATCAGAGTGGGATGCAGACGTCTGGCTGATCATTTTGTCTGTCTGTCTGTCTGTCTGTCTGTCTGTCTGTCTGTCTGTCTGTCTGTCTGTCTGTCTGTCTGTCTGTCTGTCTGTTTGCCTGTTTGCCTGTTTGCCTGACTATAGTAGTAGCAGCACTAGTAGCAAGGGGTTACTAGTGCTGCGCACACACACACACACACACACACACACACACACACACACACACACTCTATGAAAATAAGAAGTATGTGACTTTGAATGTAGATAGACATGTATGTGTGTGTGTGTGTGTGTGTGTGTGTGTGTGTGTGTGTGTGTGTGTGTGTGTGTGTGTGTGTGTGTGTGTGTGTGTGTGTGTGTGTGTATTCTCCACTCAGCCATCTGGTAAAACAGTGGTTGCCTCCAACCCTGTCACCTTTGACCGCTGTAAGAGAATCAAAGCTAGGAAAGCACCGCCCTGTGTGTGTGTGTGTGTGTGTGTGTGTGTGTGTGTGTGTGTGTGTGTGTGTGTGTGTGCACATGAGTGTGTGTCTATATGTGTCTGTGTTTGTGTATCTGTTTCTGATTATCTCCAAAAACACCTCCACTCAGAATTCAGTCCCTTACCCCCCCTCTCTCTAACCCCTCTCCCTCTTTCCCCCTCTCTCTATCTCCCTCTCTCTCTCTCTCCCCCCCCCCCCCCCTCTCTCTCTCTGAGTGTATCTGTGTCTCTGTAATGATTTCTAAAAACAAGATGTTTACTTAGTTTGTTGCACAGCCAAAATAATCGTATTTAATGCAGCTTTGCACACACAGACACACACCCACACAGTAGCTAGGTAAACATACAGAATACATTGGCCCATTCATGCTACGCACAGCCTTCTGACTGTTACTGCTACACTGGCTTGAGTTAGCCACAGAGTTATCCTGAGTTAGCCCCAGAGTTAGCCTTAGTTAGCACGAGTTAGCCCCAAAGTTAGCCTGAGTTAGCCCAAGAATTTGATTGAGTAAGCCCAAGAGTTAGCATGAGCTAGCTCCAGAGTTAGCCTGAGGTTGAAGTTTCAAAATTAAACGTTAACACACTGCAATTGTAAGTACTTTTCTAAGTACTTCTCCTTGCGATATCTTCCTTTAAACATGATGAGATACTGAGAGTTGAGAGTTGTAGGAAGGAGGGGGCCGTTTTACGACGTCGGAGAGTGTACTAACTGCCACTTTACGTGTTCCAAAAGGAGTTGACCACTCACAAAGTGTTTTGCAGAGACTTGCAAAAACATAATGTTTGACACCTGTTTTCTCTAAAATACGGCGATATCTTAGTAATAATGAGCAAACTGCATAGATTACTATGTTCACATCATATATGATGTATTAAAAGTATATCATATATTAAATACAATATATTACAAAATTACACATATGGTTTTTGGTTTTCTTTAAGCACCGTATCGACCTTTAACACCCTTTCTCTCTCTGTCTCTCTCACTGTTCATCAGTCTCTGTTCATCTGTCTCTCTCTCTTCATCTGTCTCTCTCTCTGTTAATCTGCCTGCATATAATCCTCAGGATATCCATTACAGTGCCTCACCTCCTCTCTCCCTCCCTCTCTCTCTGTCTCTCTGTTTAATTTAATTTGAAACGCTTTATTGCCATGAAAGTTACAGTGATATAATCATTCTCCATGCTCACGACAAGCTGTTCTGTAGCCCGCTGCCAGCAAGCTACTTCCTCTCTAAACCAGTGAGGTCTAAATAAGTTTAGTCTAATCCATCTCAAACCAGTTCAGGCTAATCCATCTCAAACCTGTTCAGTCTCATCTATCTCAAACCATTTAAGTCCCATCCATCTCAAACCAGTTCAGTCTCATCCATCTGAAACCAGTTCAGTCTAATCCATCTAAAACCAGTTCAGTCACATCCATCTCAAACCAGTTCAATCTAATCCATCTCAAACCAGTTCAGTCTACACCATCTTAAACCAGTTCAGTCTTATCCATCTCAAACCAGTTCAGTAACAATACAATAACAATCTATATACATCTATGCAGTCTCTCGTTCTCTCTCACACACAAAAACGCATGCACATACAAGTTGCCACCACTGCAACACGTAAATACATCCCATAATATAACAAGGACAACGAGAGAGAGAGAGAGAGAGAGAGAGAGAGAGAGAGAGAGAGAGGGAGACACATACACACACACACACACACACACACACACACACACACACACACACACACACACACACACACACACACACACACACAGATGGCTAAAATACAGACACACATGCATGCATATGAGTACCACACACACACACACACACACACACACACACACACACACACACACACACACACACACACACACACACACACACACACACACACACACACACACAAACACACACAAGGAGAGGAACACATGGGAAGGGAGGATTGTGTTGTTTATCAGAATGTTGGCCAACTGTTATCAATATGTTCACAGTTTTGTTTATGTCAATATGTCGGCCAACTGTTATCAATATGTTCACAGTTCTAGATGTTCCCTGCATGGTGGAGCTAAACACGATAAAACACGTTCTACTCACTAAACAAACTCACTAAGGGATTTCTGCTAAAAGCATCGCTGGCACAGGAAGACGGCACTACACGTGCTACTCCAAGTACCGCAGTACTAAGTGACAAGTACCTCTGCTTTATAGACCGTGTGCATTTACATAGATGTGTTTCTCTCTCTCAATTTTCTCTCTCTCTGTCACACACACATTGCTAGTCTCCGCATTGTGAATGGTCATGTTATAGGGGAATCGATAACGTACAGTTAGTATTCATAACTTAGCCACAGCTCTGTAGATGGCATGTTCACAGACATGGTCTCATACTCTTTCAGTGCAGTCGCAGTCAAGCCCTAACCGGCCTTATCAGACCCCAGCCAAATCACTCTCTCCCTCAACAATCCTCTCCCTCACTAAGCCCACTAGGGTGTTCAGAATACAGAGAGTCCACAGATGGACCCAAGAAAACACTGAACAAAACCAAGAAGCAATGAATAGCTGAGAGACAAAATCAGGGACAGAGGTGTTTAAATATTTAAAAATAATACCTGGTTTGACCTGGTACAAAATTAATAGTATAATCACAATGAAATAATAATCACATTTTAATTTTGTTCAGACTAACTCTATCTAACACCAATAAGGAAATACCAAGGAAACTGGAAACAAATACAGCTAAATTAGAAAATGTTGAATTGATTGATTTGCAGAATATATCAATTAAAGAATGGGATTTCATTTTATGAAATCACATTATTATTTAGGTAATTTTTTGCTATTTTCTAGTTGAAATGTTACATATTCCGAGTTTTGTTTAAATTAAGAGTGGGGGAGGCGGTCCTGAAATGTGGAATAATGGGTTAGAACGTCTATATTCAATAGTGGAAACAAATGTTATCCCATAAACTCGAGGAAGCTGTGTCACTATCGCCATGGGAACGGTACCCTGCAGTCTTATTCCTCCTTGCCAAAATGTCCTCCATCAAAGTTTTATCAGATTCATGCAAAAACATTGCACAATCCACTATATTTCAAACCTTATCAGTTTAATAAATGCCCATGTACATCAAAAACTCAAATAATATGTATGCATGCTTCATGGATTTTAAGAAAGCTTCTGATTCCATCTGGCACAAAGGACTCTTTAAAGATCACTGGCATGTCATATTGGTATGATAATAATAAATCTGCAAATAAAATTGGAAGCGCAGCAACCAGCTATGTTAAACTGTGCAGTTTTTTGGTGAGAGGGCTGCAATATGAGCCCAACCATCTTCAATATAAATATCTAAATGAAGTGGCAGAAGTGCTACGTAGATATGTAGTCCCTGGTGTTACTCCAGCAGACACACAGGTGAAACGCTTACTCTTTGCTGATGACCTTGTTCTGTTTTCCCCCTCAAAAGAAGGTCTACATCAGAGCCGAGACATCCTTTGCAAATTAAGTCAGACATGGGAACTGATTTGAACTTGAAAAAATGACAAGATCTAGATATTTCAAAAATAATGGAAAACTTAGCAATATAATTCCACACTAGTAAAAAGAAAAATTCAACACACAAAGACATATACATACAACCACCTACACTGGACATGTTGACTGTAAATCAACTAAACGAGAAAGCAGAGTTGTATCAACATACTGGAAAAGGAACACCGCCAACAATGGTTGCAGCGCCGAACTTGGCCGATATCTGATGATAATCAATTTCCAAAAGGAGCCATCAATATATGTCCAAAAAAATTCTGATATTTTTTTAAGATTGCACCAATTCCACAGTCTTACCCTTTATTGGACATGACTTCATGTCACACACCAGGGGCCCTATTTTAACGGTCTGTAACGCAAGTGAGAAGCGCCAAGCGCAAGTAGCTTTGTGGGCGGTTCTATGGCGATCTTGCTATTTTACCGGCGCATAAATTACTCTTGCGCCTGGCCCAAATCTAAAAAGGGTTGGTCTGAAGTAGCCTAATTACCCGTAGGGGTGGTTTGGGCGTAACGTGCAATAAACCAATGAGAGTGCCATCTCCCATCCCTTTTAAGAGCCATGAGCGCATTTGAATCTGACAAGTTGATATTTTGACAGCGCGTTTGCGATCTCCGATGAGACAGATGCATGACCACATGAATTTCAAACTTCAAATGGCTCAGTTTATGTCCAAATAATATGGCCTAATTCACACATAGAATAGCGTTTTCTTCCACAACTTCAGATACACTGAGTCCTCAAATAAATTTCGCCAAAGAAAACTAAACACACAGATGATATGCGGTTCTATTTAATGATATACGCAATACATTAACAAACATAGTTTCTTACCAGTATTGTATGTATTATCGTTATCTTGTGTTCCTAATATGCATGTGCACCCCCGTTAATATACATTGCCATGGACTGTATTATGCATTACATGTTTAGTTTGCGTGCGTTTAAACAGATGGACGCACACATGCGCGGCCGCTTTCATTAATTATTTTACACATACACACACGCGCGCCCGCATTCATTCATTCTTTTTAACACTCACTCGCAGTAAAACAATGTTTTCTCACATCAAATACTCATCAATCCTAAAAGTTATGGGCTTGTACACAATGTCTGTGTCAAGAAAATATGTGTTTGCTGTACGGTGTTTGCAGATGCATTGATTTAAAAGTACAACTTGTTACCTCTGTATCAGCTGTTCTTTCCCAAATAATTTACCAAGAATGTGTGGCTAGGTAGATGAGAGAAGCAAAGTGTATGCGCGAGGTGCACAGGCAACATTATGCATGTGCCCTTAGAATAGCATCTGTACAACGCGCCACTGACTTTAAACCAGGTATTTCCTGGTTTGTGGCGCAATTGTTTTCTGAAACTGCACCAAAAATAGCACCAGGGAACGTTTGCGCCAGAACACGCCTCCTCCTTTCGCCGAACCGCCCCTTGGGGCGCAAGATCATTCCCTAATTTACAGGCGAGTGGCGGTGGAGGGAAAAGAACGCTCTGCGCTAGTTGCAAACTAGCAATGACACAGTGTAGAAAGTCAATTGCGCCGGATGTAAGATAGGGCCCCACTTGTCAAAGTGGTCCAAGACCGGGACGTGCCTGGTCTCATCGTCCAGGAGTGGACTATCAATTACAGAGTCATCTGCTGACTTTAAGATGCTCTTATGTTCAGCCTGCTCTGACACATATTTGTGTAGAGGATAAATAATGGGGTGAAAGCAAATATTCTTGTTGGAAGCCAGTAGGGGAGCAAACATGGTGAGACGGAGATCCATTTACCCTGACTCTCTGTGTCCTGCTAGTTAAAACGTCCCGCATCCAGTTCTCAAGATTGTTACTCAAGTCATTTGGTCCTTAAAGCCTACTGGTGAAAATGTGGGGTTGAATTTGGATGGTGGCTATAGGCTAGGTGCATGGGATCAAGTGCATGCACACTTTTCCTTAAGATTTCTGACCTTACAGGACTTTCAAGGTTTTTCATTCATATTTCAGTGTAGACATATTGACCAAATGGTGGCTCTAGAGAGGAGTGCTGCTGCCCGACCGTCTCCCTAGCAGCGAAACACCGCTAGACACTCAGACTCACACCGGTGAATCTGTCACAAATCAAGTCTTTAGTTACCCACGCCGTTTCACTCTAATTCCGAGTGTGGATATCTGTTGAATATTTAATAAATTGCTAACTTCGAAAAATAAAAACACTTGATGTTCTGTATATTAGAAACCAAACCCCCTTCAAATAAAAACACTGTTAAATAAACAATTGATGTACATTTACATTGACATCTAGGGCATTTAGCAGACGCTTTTATCCAAAGCAACTTACAATAAGAACATTTGTCAGAAAATGTAAGTATTGATCACATCTGATTTATTGAACAGAAGTACAAATGAAGGCAGGGCAATGTCCTCAATATTGGAAGATGGTGCTCGCAGTAAACTAGGTTCCCATGAGATTTGAACTCGGATCCCTTGATTCAAAGTCCAGAGTGCTAACTGTTACATCATGGAACTGAATTTAAAAGTAATTATAAAAACAATATGAATATCATTGTACAAAACATGACCCTGAAACCCTGGCCTATTTAAATGGCTATGTAGTTATTTTGATGTGGGCTTTGATAATATTTCCTAAGGAAAAAAAATCTCTGGATCGCATTTTACTCTTCCGCCTATGCCAAAGGCCGGGCCTGTTATGCTAACGTTATTCGACTTGCTGTTATTTCATTAGCATTAAATTACACAGCGTGAATATATGTGACTAAACGTCACATCAATGAAACTTTAATGCATGAACTCTATGAAAATTATTTCTGCCTGACTCACGTCCGATAGATTTTCCACGTCATGGTGGTGCACACTCTCATGTTCCCACGCTACGCCACGACTTCATCCAACTATGTCTTTGTCCTTTTTGACTGAAAGACCCCCAACTGCAAATATTACAAATTTGACTTTTAACCGATTTGGTTTTTGTTATGGTACATTTTAACGCGCTTACAAGGGATGATATTCTCCATACAAAATGCAATATATGCAACCCGGTCTCACGAAAAGACGTGACACTGTCACGTTATTTAATCTATTGAAACGTGATCAGGAACACGTATTTTCAAAATGTTCGTGTTAAAAAGCACAATTTTCAAACTCAGGCCCGCACCCGGCCCAGGCCGTGGTGCAAACAATATTATTCAAGAGTTATAATCAAGCCCAACACATCAATATTAGTGACAACCCATTAAATACGATATGATTTCTAGATGTCCTGGCAACGTCCGCTCGCGACACTGGACTTGCGAGGCGTCGACGCGGACTTTCATTCACATAGCCAAAAACAAGACAATAGATGGCTAGATAAAATAAACATCAAGACATACAGCGCACCTGCATTTAATATATCCGTGAATTGTCACAATTTCTCAGAATCAAAGGTGAAAGTAGAAACGGGTGGCCGAAAGATGTCATATTGTTAGTTATCACAGACATTTTTTACCAATAAATGTTCTGTACGGAGGCTGTACAAAAATGTTCTGTACAAACATGAGTTTGAAAATTGTGCTTTTTAACACGAAAATTTTGAAAATACGTGTTCCTGATCACGCTTCAATAGATTAAATAACGTGACAGTGTCACGTCTTTTCGTGAGACCGGGTTGATATATGAGCATGTGTATCTCAGTTTGTCCTAATCATCACCACAAAGTTTATCCTAATCATCACCACGAAACAGTTTAAACATGACCCAATCAGTGCAGTCCTATCATTCCTGCAGGCAGAGAACAGATTCATTGTGCATTGTTATCGTGGTTCATTTTAATTATCATTCATTGACAGTTTTTTTCAATGTTTGTAAGATGCTTTGGCAAAAGTGTTTCATCATTCATGCCAATAAAGCTAATTGAATTGAATTGAATTGGAAGAGAGAGAGAGAGAGAGAGAGAGAGAGAGAGAGAGAGAGAGACGGAGGAGAGAGAGAGAGAGAGAGAGAGAGAGAGAGAGAGAGAGAGAGAGAGAGAGAAAGAGAGAGTATTTTTCGACATCATCTTATTCTAAGCCACACTCGTAGTAATGACATCGCTATCTAGTCATGACACAACCTGTTAGCATGCACACACAAACACACACGCACCTTGGTAAAGAATATCGGTATAAGGGTTTCATTCTGAAGAGCTTTGTCCTATAAATTAATCAATACATGAGAAAGCAGATTCAGTTATGTGTATGTGTTCTTTATCCCTGCGTGCACCAGAGTTCTCCTCCTCAACCTCTCATTCTTAGGTAACCATGGAGATGCCAGACTCCCCTGGTTCTGAACGTGGTGACAGAGACTCGCGGCTTGGCACCGAAGACAAGAACAACAAAAACAACAAGAGCATGAGGGCAGGTGTGTGCAGCTAAGTCCATTGCAGCTATCAGCTGTCTCTCTCTCTCTGATGGAAACAGAGACACAGAGAGGGAGAAAGGTAGAAGATGAGGCGGGGCGGAGTGAGAGTAATCATGAGTGAGATTGCAAAGAAAAAAACGATTTAGCATTTAGATAAACAAATCTAGTCCTAAACACAGTTCTAAATTTCTCCTTATCTCCTCCTCTTCCTCCTCCTCCTCTTCTTCCTCCTTTGTCACCCACAATAGTGCCCGAGTGTTTTCTGTCTGATAGCACAAGTCCTGCTGTGCAATTTCATTCGATGTTCAAACGGCCTTATTTGTAGGCTACTCCCATACTATGGAAGCTGCGTGTCTTTGGAAACCTTAAGGCGACATGAAGCTCTGCTGTAACAGCCTGACATCGTACCGATGAGTGGAGCCGAAGGCCGCCGGCATCAGCACAGCAATCCTCTGTGATGTTCTAGTTTAAATTTCTTCCATTATCAGAATAACAAATTTGTTTAAACGGATTGAGACGCTTCAGAAATGTAACAGAAAACGACCAGATGATAAAAATGACAGCAGCAGTTTGACCATTTACACACCGTGTCAACACATTGCGGCCCCACAGTTTATAAACGACACCATTAACGTTGTGTTCATGCGGCCTGCATGTGTTCTTCAGTGCCTTTTTATGGTTCTTTGCGCATGTGCATGCTGGTCGCAGTTGGGACTATGACCAGTTCACACTGCAATCTGATACCGGCCACGTTTAAAACACAGGGTGACGAGCCAAGCAATAGAATCGGATCTGAACAAACCAGAATGGAGCACGTTTGAACCAAGCGTTCTGCGTTCACACACCACCGTGTCAGAATTGTGTGTTGGTGGTCATTAATTAGTAATTGATCTTAATAATCGGCTATAATAACAAAGCCTAAAAAAAACAATCTACAGACACTCTGTGAATGCCTCGATGAGCGCGCAGATTCATCTGGTTCCCAGGCTAGGAAATATGCCTCTTTAACGTCAAACAGAATTTTGCAAAGCGGATATCTTGTGTTTGTTTCGTCCCTCTGAAACAATATACTAAATGTCTCTTTTCCGAATCATTCAAATTCATCAACTTGTGGACGAAACCATAAACATTGTCTACATGGGCCTCCGTGTTTACTTCCGTACGCAGAGCGCTGCGTGTGACGTCTTTGTTATTGTTCTCTTGCGCATGCAGGTCAGTTCGGACTGTGACCGGTTCACTCTGGAATCTTAAAAAAAAATCTATCCCAGCAATAAATCAGAATTGAGCACCGCGGCTCACAGTGTGAACGCAGCCTAAGTGGGCTCTGATCACTGAGCCTGAGGGTTCAGACACCCCGTACTCTGGCTGGCTGTAGGCCATAAAGGTGATATCATGGAGAAGAGGGACACCTTGTCCTCATCAACATGCTACATTAGCATGTTAGCTCTCTCTCTCTCTCTCTCTCTCTCTCTCTCTCTCTCTCTCTCTCTCTCTCTCTCTCTCTCTCTCTCTCTCTCTCTCTCTCTCTCTCTCTCTGAGCTGTAAATCTCCAGTGGCGCAGCTGGAATTCCCCAACTCAGAACGATCGGTCAATGTTACCTCCTCACAGGGCCTGCCTCCTAGCACTGCTAGCTTCCTAGGGCTATCACAACAGAAGACCTGCATCTTAACATTGCTAGCTTCCTAAGGCTAGCACAACAGAAGACCTTCCTCTCAGAACTGCTAGTTTCCTTGGGCCATCCAAATAGAAGAGCTCCCTCCCAGCGGTGTAATGTGCAGATGATGAATAAAGCTCATATTACAGCTTGGGCTAAGGAGACATGGGTGGTAGCTGCTAGCTCTTAGATAAACACCACAAGCGGAAACCAGGGCGAGCAGTGGTGCTGTTTACTTAACAACATGAATGTCTCGTCTGTTTGGACAGAACCTTTCTCTGTTGACGTGGCTCTGAAGGGAACTATGATTTATCTGCCATTCGGTGGAGGGTGTTGTTGAAAATGTCTTACGCCTAACCCTGCAGTATTGGTGCCTTGCTCTTCCCTCTGAGATACACAGGGGATATAACCCCTAACCCTGCAGTGACAGTAGTTTGCTCTACCCTCTGAGCTGTGCTGGGATAGAACCCATAACTATGAAGACACATCCATGCACACTGGAATTATGAAACAAGGTTGATGCAGCCTCAAAATCGGAATGAGGACCTACAGCTGGTCTGTGGGAATAGAGGCCACAGGATACAGTAGAGGATCCTCATAACTGCTGTTAGAAAGGTTTGAAAAACTGCTATTAACCTAAATATATCTGAAGATCGTTGGTGTCTTTCTTCTTGGTCCATTTCTTATGAAAATAATTAAGATTGAACAACATGGGAAAGAATCTGTTGCTTTATCTGTTTCTTGTTTCTACAATCGTTCTGTGATAATTTTGCTGAGATATCTCTCCCAAGCGTCCCTCAGGAGCAATGAAGAGATGAAAAGAGATGAATTAGTAGACATCATTCAGGCAAATGATGTTAACTGAGATATTCCTTTGATCAGTATTTGAGAAATAGGATAAACAGAGATCTCTGTATTCCCCTGATCTCATTCATGTCTCGTTTATAGTAAAGAGAAGAACGTGAGACGAGTCTGAGGCTCTCATGAGACAGATCTGAGAAGTATGACCCCTACCTAACATTACTGTGTCTCCTCCTTATCTGATTTATTCCTCTCAAATGTGCAACTTAAGCAATATATGAGAAGGTAACCCAAGCGAGACATATGAAAAACAATAAAGAATTTAATTAATAAACTGTAAGTATAAGTGTCCATTGCTACACCACACCTAGTTGGCTTTTACTGGTCAACTTTGATGACCAGCACACAGTGCGGTGATGTTGAAAATGATTTTTTGCACAATGATGCACAGAGCAAGGGTTTCATGCTGCCATGGCTGAAATCTCTCTGGTGGTGTGGTGAAGGCTGTTTCAACCTGTGCACTTGATTGCTCAATGCACAACAGGTGTGCAGCCTCATCTAACCCCCCTTACACACTCCACGCTGTAGTAATTAGAATAAGCCGTAAAAACGAGAATCAACACTCAACAATCTGTTTAAGACGTCACCAAACATTAAAGCACTATTATTTCCTTGTTTCAATTAAACCAACTCAAATCCTCCTCCAGTTAATTGGAAACCTCTGTCAACACACTCGTTGTTGCGGTGAGCATTTATTGGGCTGAGTTACTATTCATTTAGTTATTTTCCTTGACATGACTTTTACCGTTGCTTTTGCAGCTCATTACTGAAACACACTTGAGAAGTTTTAGTCATGTACTCAATGGTTACCAAACTCGGCATGTACATTTAATGACATGTATTCTGTGCAAAATGAACTAACGGTTCTGTAAGTTGTGCATACGTGATGTGAATAAACCATATATCTGGTGCATCACATTTGCATGAAGCGTTTGCCTTTAAGAGAATCTTGTAAGATGATGTGAAAGTGGTAATGAGATTTGTAACTGAGGCATAATTTGAGGAAGTGTGTCCGATTGTTGGCCTCGTATTGAGACTAGTTTGAGAGCTTGCACTATCTCTCATTTTTCTTATAGTTGATCCCTGTGAGACTGAACCGTGGTAATTCCTCAGGAACATCTGACAGTTGAGATGAAGGAAAAATGCACAAATCCCTCTTTGGTCTTGGCTCGTGCTCATTTTTAACTGGGAGATGTAATGTGTTTTAAAGGAGATCTCCGCTTGAATCTTACTTTAATATGGGATGGGATGCCTGAAAACGGAGGTCTTGAATTTCTTCTTGATGTCATTCTTAATTTTAAGATAACAGTTTGCTTATCATTCAAATATGCACGATACAACTATAATATTGTGAAAGACAATATTAGGCTACTACACAGGGGAAATCATACCCCTAAAGTCACTAGCACCACCAAGTCTAGATCCAATCAGGGAATCAAACCCCCCAAAGTCACCACCAGGTCTGGACACCATCAGGGAATCAAACCCCCTAAAGTCACCAGCACCACCAGGTCTGGTGGTGTTCTTATGTGTGCGTCAGGGGGTTCTTATGTGTGCGTATATCAATTGAGATAGAAGATGACATGGTCATTACTGCAGAATGATACTGGTATCATAATGAGATGGAGCGGAGATCAGGAGACTAGAGGAAAGGAGGTGGGGAGATAAGGAGACTAGAGAGAGGAGATAATAGGTAATAGGGGAGTAGGGTAATATGGTAGAAGGGTAGAGGAGCTAAGGAGACTGGAGTAAAGGAGATGAAGAGGGTAGATGGGAATAGGAGACTAGGTTAGGGACAATAAGGATACTAGGCTGGAGGAGATTTGAGTAGAGGAGATAAGGAGACTAGGGTAAAGAAGATAAGGAGACTGTGGTAAAGGAGATGAAGGGACAAGGATAGAGGAGATAAGGAGAATAGGGTAAAGGAGATGAAGAAACTAGGGTAGATGAGATAAGGATACGAGGATAGAGGAGTATATCCTAGATGAATGGAGGACCTGTTCTCTGAGTAGCATTTCCAGTGTGTCTGTGTCTGTGTATGTGTGTGTGCCTGTTCATGCCGGAGAGAGGAAGAGAGAGAGAGAGAGAGAGAGAGAGAGAGAGAGAGAGAGAGAGAGAGAGAGAGAGAGAGAGAGAGAGAGAGAGAGAGAGAGAGAGAGAGAGAGAGAGAGAGAAAGGAAGAGAGAGAGCATGTCTTTGAAGAGGGAATATGATCCGTCTGTAACATATAGGGTCAGCCTGCTCTTAATGACATCACAATTCATCTGTATACTATGTATATATTAAATATATTATTGAAATATATATATATAAATAACACACTGCCATAGTCAGGGAGAACATCACTAAGAGATAAAATACCTGTCACTATGGTAACAACGTCAAGGTCACCTTGAGCATCTCCGGGGTGGCCACGGCAACCAGACGAATAGTCATTATGTCATTTCATTTCAAAATCATTCAGTAGACATAGAATGTATAAATACAGAGAAAGGGTTGATTAGTCAAGGGAGACAAGAGAGAGGGGAGGAGAAAATACGAGGAGAACAGAGAGTAATGGAGAGGAGGGGAGATAGGAGCGAAGAAACAGAGATGGGGAAAGAGGAGAGGAGAGAGAGAGAGAGAGAGAGAGAGAGAGAGAGAGAGAGAGAGAGAGAGAGAGAGAGAGAGAGAGAGAGAGGGGGAGGATTGAGAAAGGAGAGGGAGAGTAGAGGAGAGAGAGGAGGGAGGGAGAGAGGAAAGGAGAGAGAGAGGAGGAGGAGAGGGAGAGGATGCTGGTCTTGCATTAAAGCCGGACTGATCCGTTCAGGTGCGCGCGTGCATGTCTGTGTGTGTTTATATGTGTGTGCCCATATGTGTGTGTGTTTATACATGTGTGTGTTTGTGTGTGTGTGTGTGTGTGTTGCTGTGTGTGTGTGTGTGTGTGTGTGTGTTGCTGTGTGTGTGTGTGTGTGTGTGCGTGTGTGTGTGTGTGTGTGTGTGTGTGTGTGTGTGTGTGTGTGTGTGTGTGTGTGTGTGTTGGTGTGTGTGTGTGACTCCTGTCCTGATGCATTAGTGAAACGTGATACTTTTCCTGTGAGCCCTAACCTTGAGAGAGAGGAGAGGAGAGGAGAAGATAGGAAAGAGTATTTATATATATATATATATATATATATATATATATATATATATATATGTATATTGATATTGTGCATGTATGAGCAAATATTTCCCTATTTCACCCGCTAGTTGAGCCTGTTTTAATGCACCTCCTTCATTAATTCTGAATTGTGTTTAGTCATTCGTTCAATAATGAATTAATGATTTGTAACTTCTGCCCGTGTTTGCTTGTGCAGTGAACTTTGAAGTAGCTAATTAAAATCTTTTATAAATTATAATACCGCGTTAAATCTAGCTGACACAGCACTCTCACCTCATTCTCATTCTATTATATGCAATAATAACTCTTAGTTATTAATAAAACACCTTTATGCTCTCTCTCTGTCTCTCTCTCTGTCTCTCTCTCTGTCTCTCTCTCTCTCTACCTCTACCTCTCTCTTTGTCTCTCCACCTCTCTCTCTCTCTCTCTCTCTCTCTCTCTCTCTCTCTCTCTCTCCCTCTCTCTAACTCTCTCTCTCGCTCTCTCTCTGTCTCTGTCTCTCTCTCTCTGTCTGTCTCTCTGCCTCTACATGCATCTCATGAGATCCAATAAGGTATCTCATGTATCAATAACTACTATCTGGTGCCAATAAAATAGATAATATCATAACTACATAATCAAAAAAACAGAATTTATTTAATAATAACCTTAAACATCTGAGCAACTAGTAGCCATAACACACTCAAAACTATTTACATAATATCATCCACATGTTATTACATCGCCCCCTCTATATATATATATATATATATATATATATATATATATATATATATATATATATATATATATACTGTATATTGTTAACATACTGCCTAATACTGAGGCAATGCTACAGTAGTACGAAAGATTATCTCATTTGTTTCAGAACACTACAATTACTCTACTATTATCCGTATTCTTTCACCATTCTACACACACAAGACTTGGCTTCTTTAACAAAACACATTCCTCTCTCTCCCTCCCTCCCTCCCTCCCTTCCTCTCCTCCCTCTAGTTGATATGTTTAAAGTCTGTCTCCCGGCTATCAGTCTTGGCAGTGTAAAGAGTGAGGAAGAGGAGAGCAGCACAGAGAAAGATACAGGAGGAGGAAGAGGAGGGACAGGAGGAGGAACAGGAGAGAAGAGCGATAGGGGGTATAAATAGAGAGGAGTCTGTCGGACGATAAATCATTGAGCAGTGGGAGGAGGTCATCCTGTTTTAATATTCATAATGGCCTGTCACTCTTCAATTCTTTTGTATTCATCTTTATGTTCTTTGAATTATGCATCTGGAACCACAGCTAGCAACATGCTTACTTGGGCTAGCAACAAGCTAACCTCTACGCTGAGCCCCACTCTGGAGCCACAGGGGGTCGGACAAACTATTATTCACAACAAATACCTTTCCAAAATAATTTAAACAAAATAATAAATTGAAAAATCACAATTAAAAAACATTTTAGTTTAATGGTCGCTGTCTCAACTTGAACAATATGAGATTTAGCAAAATCGCACACAAACTGTGAGGATTATTTTCCATGTTATACACATTGTTGTATGAGCGATGCAACGAGCGATGTTGCATGCAATGTTAATGAAATGCGTCAAGGCGTTAAACGTCCAAGATTCTTGACCCAGTCTCGGCCATCCACAACAAACAGTGCCCAGATTGAGCGCCACACATCCACAGACACTGGCGTTGGCGTACCATCTCTCATCTGTGGACCTCTGTTGTGACGCCAAGCGGCTCCAATAAGGCACTTTTACGTTATGAAAGGAAAGGGACGGAGTTCTTTAACGTTTTAAACAAAAAAAACTTTAATGTGTAGTATTATAATATCCTTATTATATTCATCATGCTTAACATTGTTATTGTATTATTGTATTATTATTGATGTTAATGTCGCTCAGTGACAATAACACAGCTTTCTGGGGTTAACACTTAGCTGTTAGCTACGGTAAGAATTAGGTGCTAGCTAGGGGAAGCACTAGTTGCCAGTTGGGTTTAACACTAGCTGCTAGCTGTGGTCGGTAGCTGCTAGCTGGGGTAAGTGCTAGCTGCTAGATAGTGGGTTAGCATGAGCTGAATTGCAAGCTGGGGTTAGTGCTAGCTGCCAGCTAGGTTTCGAACTAGCTGCTAGCTAGGGTTAGGGCTAGCTGCTACGTAGAGTTGGCGCTAGCTGCTGTTGGCCTTGTTGTTCCTCTCTCTCCGTCAATCCTCTCCTCTTGGCTTATTATCTCCACCTCCCCCCCCACCTGCTTTCCTTGTCTATCAGTACCTCTCTCACTCCACTCTCTCTCTCTCTCCCAATCTCTCTCTACCTGTCTCTCTCAGTAGCAGACCTCTTGATATCCTTGTATTGATCACTCCCCCCATCTCTCCCCAGCATTCGTCTACACACACACACACACACACACACACACACACACACACACACACACACACACACACACACACACACACACACACACACACACACACACACACACACACACACACACAAACAGACCCATCTCTGTTTCCTCTCCCTGTGACATCATCGTCACCAAGCTACAAAAAGAAATGCAATCCAGTGATAAACATAACAAAGGGAATAGAACCTAAGCCCTTAGTGCCTTGCTTTACCTGATGGTCCACACAGGGAATCAAACCCCTAACCCTGCGGTGTTACTGCCTTGCTCAACCTTCTGTTCTGTACAGGGAATAGCACCCCTAACCCTATGATGTTGTGCCTCGCTCCATTGCTGAGCAGATGGTTATCTGAATAGACTCATCAATAAACCAGATGTCATTAGCTCATTTACTCTCTCTCTCTCTCTCTCTCTCTCTCTCTCTCTCTCTCTCTCTCTCTCTCTCTCTCTCTCTCTCTCTCTCTCTCTCTCTCTCTCTCTCTCTCTCTCTCCCCTGTTTCAGGCCTTCTGAAGTTTCCTAATTGATCGCAATTAGAGCCGCTGTGTGTGTTTGTGTGTGTGTGTGTGTGTGTGTGTGTGTGTGTGTGTGTGTGTGTGTGTGTGTGTGTGTGTATTCTTGTGTGTATGTGTGTGTGTGTGTGTGTGTGTGTGTGTGTGTGTGTGTGTGTGTGTGTGTGTGTGTGTGTGTGTATGTGTGTGTGTGTGTGTGTGTGTGTGTGTGTGTGTGTGTGTGTTGCGAGTGTGTGTTTGTGTGTGAGTGTTTCTAAGTGAAAGAGAGGAAGGAGGTCTAAAATCAATGAACCACTACAGACAGAGAATAGAGAGGAGAGGAAAGAGAGAGGAAGAGAGTAGTAGAGGAGAGGAAAGGAGAAGAGGGGAGATGGATGAGCGCATGGTGTTTGTTGGATGGGCTCAGAAATGTCCCGTGTGTTAGAGGGAGAGCTAGCATGCTGGACCGGCTCGCAGGCTAATGATACCGCTGCTTCTAGAATCCTGTCTACAATACAACTACACTTTGCTTGACTTGCTGATGAAATTGCTAGCCTCTAGCACCTTCAATAATACAACAAATCTATGCTACCGCTAGACACTAACATCCTATTAACAAGGCAATAACAACATGCTAGGCAGGCTAATGCTACTGCTAGCCTCTAACATTCTGTCAACAACACAACTAAACCATGCTAAGCAGGCTAATGATTTAGCTAGTCTCTAACATCCTGTCAACGATCCAACGACACCATGCTAGGAAGGCTAATGCTAATGCTACTGCTAGCTTCTAGCATCATGAGAGGCCAGGGGAGATAAAAGACTGCAATAAAAACATAGACAGATTGAAATATGTATACATAAAGATGTATAAAGAGAGACAGATAGATACACAGTGGGATACAGATATAGACAAAGAGAAAGAGAGAGAGGAAGGGAGGGAGAAGGGGGAGGGAGAGTAAGCGAATTAGCTAATGGTGGTCTGGACAGTGAGTGTAATAGATGAACCGCTGGCTGAAGTCTGGACCCAGTCCTTATGTTCATATGTGGCCGACAACTAAACAATATCTGCCTAAGTCCTCTTGCACCAAGCCCATCACTGCAATCAAGTCATAGAAACTCAATTACATAATGCTAGATGCACGATGCTAAACGCACAGCGCTAAGAGCAAGGGCGTCCTTATTAGGGAGTCACTGGGGTTAACCACAAGTATCGCTCCACAAGGACTCAGACCCGAGTAAAATACTTTGGAATGAAAGACTTGAGAGATCCTTGGTGCACTAGATAAAAAGTGCCACCAGCTAAATGGATGCTCAAAATGAAAAGCTTTCTCCTTGACAGATGAACGGCAGACGTGGACAATGCTTCCTCCTCTCCCGGCACTAATAAATGAATAAAGCGTCCATGCTGGTGTGTGTGTTTCCGCACCTTATTCAATCTGCCGTTGGTGTTTCTGAACCCTAGTGTCTGTTACGCTCATCACCTGGGCTCCGACGCTAACCAGGTTTCCCATTAAGGGACAATAAAGTCTTCACTTGAACTCAATTACTCCGCTGTGAAAGAGAGGACAATCTGGCCACTCTGCACCTGCACCGAGGAATGCTGGGAGACAGTGCCCTAGTGCCACTGAGCAAACCCTGGTCTTGGGAGTGAATAAAGGAATGATATCATAAGTGACTTACGGCCGACTTATTTGAGATAAATGTTCATATGGGAGACGTTGAAGAGGGAAGTTCAATTAGGGTAATGAATAAGGAAGTTGTATGGTGACTTATAGAGAGAGACGGTATAGTAAAGTCAGGATGACATCAGATCTGTGACCTCATAGTGACATCATAGTGACCACACAAGACAGAGCACAAAAAAGGCGATACCTGGTCTTTGAGATAGTCATCTGACCCTCCCATAGAGATAAACAAATAACACAAACATACACCAGAGGGCACATATGGGTACGTCGCTAAACATGATGGCCGCCCCCCTTTCTTGGGGGATTTAACAAACCTCAAATCCTAGAGGTGTCAATGCAGTTGGATGTGTGTTTGGATGACGATGCTGTCATGCCTCTTCAATTTCCCCTGCATAAGGATGTTGGTTATCCTGGATAGCCACATATATTATATTATCCTTCTCCTCTCCTCTGTGAAGGCGCAATTCTGTGTTCTGTGTTCTGTGTGTATATGTTACGTTTGGGACTAAAAGGGAGGTATAGATATTGATTCATATATGGGAGTTTATGTACATTCCTCTACACATACAGGTCATTACACCTACACATACACCCCCCCCCCCCCCCCCCCCCCCGCCCCCTGCCCCCACCATCACACACACACACACACAACTGTAAGAAGCTGTCAAGAATTGGTCTGCATAGTAAAGTAAAACCTTTAAAACCTCCCTTTCAGTCTCTCTCTCTTTCACTCTATCTCTCTCGATGGTGTGTCAGAAGAAGATCTTAAGGTCACTCATGTTTCCACATTCTCTTCTTGCAACAGCTCAACTGATAAAGATCTCAGAGTGTGACTTCTTCTCCAGCGATACTTGGTCGGACACAATAATAAACAAGCCGGATCAAGCCAGAGGTTAAGACAATAAGTTGTGTATCTCGGTAGGGATCCTTTCTACAGTGTTGTTAGAGCCTTAACACTCTGAGTCTGAGCCAGTGGCAAACTGAGCACTTTTAGAGGACGCACATAGATGTGACGCTATTGTCACTCAGGGTTACAGAGTAGCCGGTTTGGCAGCTGTGATGGCTGAAGCACTCTCACTCAATACTTGACCAATTTTAACATTTTAATATAGGTTCCAGGTTGAAGCATCACAAGGTTATCCTTTAACCAGGAGACCACCTGTCTCCAGCAAATAACCACCGGTCTCATCGAGGTGGCCACCTGTCGTAAAGAATTGATCACCTGTCTTAACGAGTTTACCACCTGTCTTAACCACATGGCCACCTGTCTTAACGAGCTGACCAGGTCTTTGAACGAGTTTACCACCTGACTTAACGAGTAGACCAGACCCCTTAACGAGCTGACCACCTGACTTAACGAGTTGACCTGATCCCTTAACGAGTTGACCACCTGACTTAACAAGTTGACCAAATACCTTAACGAGTTGGGCGGGTCTTTAAACAAGTTGGTATGATTTGCAACCTACCTTGCAGTGGTTGGCTTGAGACTGTCCTCTTGAAGCTGTGGAATACAGGCCTCAGTTAGTCACCAACTCTATAGAACATGATAACATAGAACACATCATAGAAAACATATAATACACATAAAAGTACACATCGTAAGACACGTATAAAATATATAACACTACACATCGTAGTACACACATAATAAGTATAACACTACACATCGTAGTACAAGTATAATAAATATAACAGTACACATCGTAGTACATGTATAATACATATAACGGTACACATTGTAGTACATGTATAATGCATATAACGGTACACATCGTATAACAGATGTTTGATGTAGTAATTATCTCATACAGAACAACCCATAATTAGTACAGCTGTTTTTTGATACACCAGTACACAGAGTCCACGCCATGGCTAGTCTGGCTATTGCAAGACAAAGCCAATCGTAGATTGAACGAAAGCTGCCGTCATTTTCTTCAGCACAAGAGGAGTGATCAACGGGCCTAGTTCAACTGACTCTGTACGCGATTGGCTGCTTGCGGTCGCTTCCCTGTCGTCATTGTGTTAAACCAGCCAATGGCGCGCCAAGGGGAAAAGCCAGCTTGGTGATTGGCTCCCGCAAAAATGTATCGGAAGCAGAAAGAAATGTACTGCTCTTCTCCAGACCCTTGTGCAGGGCGAACTCCATTCGCCGGAACAATGGGCGGGGCTAACCAGGCTATGCCGTAGCCTAAAGGTGCGTTCAACCCAAAAACCCAGCAAATATTCTTCTTACTTGGGTGAGGTTACTCGCTTAGCAACCGCAAACTTTTCTCAGACAATTGGTTCAGCATCAAGTGAAAGTTCAATT
>NC_082400.1:4725950-4728450 GCF_031168955.1 Gadus macrocephalus
TGTTTAAATTTGAACACACACAAAATAAAAAATAAAGTATCAGTTTGTACCCGCACACACACACGCCTGCTTCCTTTGTGCCGACAAATACCATATGTGAGACTGATTCTGTCTGTGTCTCAGTCTGCCAGTCTGTCCGTCCATTTGTCCGTCTGTCTGTCTGTCTGTCTCATGCTCCAATGTCCTCTGTCTCCTTGCCTCTCTTCTCCTTCCACACCACCAGCAGCATGAAAAGGGTGTGCGTAAGGAGTAACTTACACAAAAGGCTTTGATCAGCTACACCCTGCTAAACGTAGAGAGAGAGCGAGAGCGAGGGAGAGAAAGTGAGAGGGAGGGACAGTGAGAGAGAGAGTGAGAGGGAGAGAGAGAGAGAGAGAGAGAGAGAGAGGGAGGGATAGTGAGAGAGAGAGTGAGAGGGAGAGGGAGAGTGAGAGCAAAAGAGAGAGAGAGAGTGGGAGAGCGATATATGAAGAGGTAAGAATGAAAGAATGAGTGAACTCTGTCTAGAGAATGGCAGCCTTCACACAGACAAACAGATTTCTTTTGGACATAGGGTAAAAAAGACAGAATCCCAAGAACCATTTCAAGTGTCAGCTATGTTCCAGGATTTGATAGAATAAGACACTTCCTACACTTCCTACACCATTGGTCTGGTCTGCTGATCCATTGTTCTGGTCTCCATCGATTTTCATTGGGGATATCTCACATTTTATTCTATGCTGTTGTTGCTTAACCTTTACCAATAAAAGATATTTAAGAAATTTAAAATGCTGGTCTGCTGTCAACGTTTTTTCCTTCCTTTACTCGCGCATGATTTATATGATTCCTGATGGCTCTCTTCTGTGTTGTTTCCTCATATCCGGACGTCTTATAATATCTGTGTTAACATTGTTGCTTTGTACTTCCTTCAATTATTTATCTGCTTTACTGATGCTATTTTCCACGCCAAAAGGCTCTGGGAGAGAGAGAGAGAGAGGGAGAGAGAGAGAGAGGGAGAGAGAGAGAGCGCGAGAGAGAGCGCGAGAGAGAGAGAGACAGAGAGAGAGAGAGAGAGGGAGGGAGAGAGAGAGAGAGCACGAGATAGAGCGAGAGACAGAGAGAGACAGAGAGAGAGAGGGAGGGAGAGAGACAGCGAGGGAGAGAGAGAGACAGCCAAAGAGAGAGAACAATTTTGCAACAGCCATTCAGTCAGACAGTCAGATAGCAGACAGCCAGCCAGTCAGTCAGTCATCCAACACTCCTCTCTAGGGGCCCCAACATTCACCTTTTAAGGGACAAAATTCTCCATTCTAGGCGCCCACCCCTCTCCTCTCTAATGCTGTTCTCTCTAGGGGCCAACATCCTCCTCTCTAGGGGCCACTCTCCTCTCCAGGGGCCAACACTCTCCTCTCTAGGGGGCCCCTCCTCTCCAGGGGCAAACACTCTCCTCTCTAGGGGCCCCTCCTCTCCAGGGGCAAACACTCTCCTCTCTAGGGGCCACTCCTCTCTAGGGGCCAACACTCTCCTCTCTAGGGGCCACTCTCCTCTCTAGGGGCCACTCTCCTCTCCAGGGGCCCCAACACTCTCCTCCCTTGGGGCCCCAACACTCTCCTCTCTAGAGGCCAACACTATCCTCTCCAGGTGCCACCACTTTCTAGGGGCCACTCTCCTCTCTAGGGGCCAACACTTTCCCCTCCAGGGGCCCCAACACTCTCCTCTCTAGGGGCCAACACACTCCTCTCCAGGGGCCACCCTCCTCTCCAGGGGCCAAGGTTCTCCTTTTAAGGGACAAAATTCTCCATTCTAGGGGCCCAACCCTCTCCTCTCTAATGCTGTTCTCTCTAGGGGCCAACATCCTCCTCTCTAGGGGCCACTCTCCTTCCTAGGGGCCCCAACACTCTCCTCTTCGGGGGCCATACTCTCATCTCTAGGGGCCCATCTCCTCCCTAGGCTCCCCAACGCTCTCCTCTCTAGGGGCCAACACTCTCCTCTCTAGGGGCCCAACGTCTCCTCTCTGGGGGCCCCAACGTCTCCTCTCTAGGGGGGCCCACGCTCTCCTCCTCAGTGGCCAAACCCATCTTTGGGGGCCTCGCATTGCTCAAATATCAAAGCAGCATCCCATAGATAGATGTAGAAAAGATGTGGACCGTCCCTGTAGCAGACTGATGTTTGTAGAGCTCACATTTCAGTGATGAAAAACATGAGGAACATACATACACACCACTCTCTCTCGCTGTCTCACACCCTCCTCCCTCTCGCTGTCTCACCCCTCCTCCCTCTGCCTGTCTTACCCCCTCCTCCCACTGCCTGTCTGACCCCCTCCTGCCTCTGCCTGTCTGACCCCGTCCTCCCTCTATCTGTCTCACACTCCTCCTTATTCCTGTCTTACTGCCTCCTCCCTCTAGCTGTCTCACCCGCTGCTCCTCGCTGTCTTACCCCCTCCTCCCTCTAGCTGTCTCACCCACTTGTCCCTCTAGTTGTCTCAACCCCTCCCTCTACCTGTCTCACACTCCTCCCTCTA
>NC_082400.1:4730950-4735950 GCF_031168955.1 Gadus macrocephalus
GATAAGATGGAGCCCCTCCCAGTTAAACGGCGGGAGACTCTCAGAATACAGAGCTCAACAGCAGCGTTCTGTCCATTGGCTGTGGGCTGTACGACCAGAACCAGAGTCTCTGGGGGGGCTAGTGGCGTGACGGGGAGGCCTGTGGGAGTGGTCTATGCAGGTATACGCTGCATAGGTCCTTTATCTGCAGGTTGGCAAGATGTGCCAGACACGAGGTCTTGAAAAGGTACCACGTGTTTGGTCGCTCCACTGGGGTTGGGGATAAGAGATGGATGCTGAACCTGAATGAACGTTTAAACATTGGCCAGCATTGAAAACATGATAAATGTGTGTCTAGAAGACTCTGTGTACTGTCTAACCCCCACCTGCTCCTTAATGACCTGTCTCTGTGCGGAGTACCACTGAGAAAACGGACGACTTTGTGAAAGAAATGATCAACCTGATTATTGATAAGAGTGAAATGCATTTTCCGAATAAAGTGTAAAAAGCTTAATCATTTTTAAAACTCATCTTTTATGATAAAGGTTTTGATTCTGAAGGTAGTGAGGTATGTTGGAGGCCGGAGCAGCTCTCCTCAGAGTGTGTGTGGTGAGGGCTGGTTCACGCTCTTCAGCTTGATTACAGAAGGCACCACAGGTGTGCAGCCTCAGCCGGTCCCGAGTCCAATCAACCTGACTCGAGGCCGCGGGAGGCTGCTCAAACCAGCCATCACCACGCACACTGCGCACACACATGGGACTGGAATTATTCAGGTACGACCCAAAACCGCGATGAAGGAGGGAAGGAACTAGTACAACTACTGCAGCAATATATACAGCAATAAGTCCTCTAAGATTGATTTAGTCTCTTGGTCCTGGTCATTAGATCAAGAAAGATTCAGTTTTCTCGATATGATTAATCAAACTACCATCTTCAGACAGATTCACCACGTGTAATGTGAGGGGAGGTTGCGTCAGGTGATGTGAGGTGATGTGAGGGAGGAGATTTGAGGTGATGTTAGGTTATGGGAGGTTATGGGAGATGATGGGAGGTGACGTGAGGTGATGTGAGGGAGGTGATGCTGGGTGATTCGAGGGAGGTGATGTTTGCGATGTGAGGAGGTGAAGCCATGCTGCTGCTGCTGCCCGGGTTCTCGTGCCTCCGTGCGGTTTAACAGCCGAGCCAGCATCGGCCAGACCATCGGGATTGGGGAAGATTTCCAATGACCCTGACGCAGGTCAAGACAATATGTGTCTGCTCCCTAATCAATAGCCCTAATTACATTTTAGCATGGAAAGACCACCGAGGTGCTAAGTCATCATGCTTATTACCATTCGCCCTCTGAAGCCGCTGATATCATGTGGTTTTAGCTTCCAGTCAGTACAGTACACCATACATCCCAGATCATTCAATTCTAATGTGTTTATGAACATACATGCATAAAGAATGTATTTTCATAAACATACATACCTTATGTATACTCATATACTCATTATAGATAAATAAATTAGGGAGAAGGGGTGAGATTAAATAAGTTTTCTTCTTCTCACCCCTTTTCGAACAGGTAAAGCAAGTGTAAGACAGTTTCTTCTTTTGTGGTTTTCATTGAGTGTAAATATTACTTTATTGTAACTGTCCACTTGTTTCATTTATTTGATTGTTTATTATTGATTTTTTTTATTAATATTTACTTGTTTGAAATAAAAACTTTTTCAATTCAATTCAATTCAATTCAATTCAAATTCAATTAAATTCAATGTATGTCTTCTCATTTGGTCAATCTGAGACACTCACCCACAAACACACACACACACACACACACACACACACACACACACACACACGCGCGCGCACACACACACACACACACACACACACACACACACACACACACACACACACACACACACACACACACACACACACACACACACACACACACACACACACACACACACCCACACACACACACACATTGTCTAGACAATTAATACACACTGTATTTATTGTCTACCTTTACCTGCTTCTTAAAGACCTTTCTCTGTATTATCTAACCCCTACCTGCTCCGTAATGAATTGTCTCTGTACTATCTAACCCCTGTCTGCTCTGTAATGAATTGTCTCTGTACTATCTAACCCCTACCTGCTCCTTGATGATTTGTCTCTATGATGTCTAACCCCTACCTGCTCCTTAATGATTGGTCTCGGTAATGTCTAACCCCTACCTGCTCCTTAATGATTTGTCTCTGTAATGTCTAACCCCTACCTGCTCTGTCATTTATTGTCTCTATACTGTCTATCCCCTACCTGCTCCATAATGATTTTTCTCTGTAACGTCCAACCCCTACCTGCTCCTTAACGATTTGTCTCTGTAATATCCAACCCCTACTTGCTACTTAATGACCTGTCTCTATACCTTCCAACCCTTACCATCTCCCAAATTACAAAATGTATCTGTGATCACTTTAAGTCTCTTTGGATAAAAAGTATGAAATTACTAAATAATATTCGTACTCGTAATATATGAGGATATCATTTATAGCCAAAGACAATACAAAGAAAGGATCTAATTAACTCATGCCATGTTAGTCTAATTATTCCTCAGCAGTGTTATTAATCAGTGTGTCCTTATGAAGGAGTGATTATTAACGCTAGCTTAACGTGGCGCAGTGGGCGCGAGCAGCTTCTATCTAGAGCCACAACTAGGAGCTTCCTGCCATGTGAGAATGTTACTCCTGGGGGACCACAGCCCCTTAAAACGTCAAGACTTGGAATGAGCATTAAAGGCAAGCGTTCTTAGAAGGTGTACAAGCTAAAGAAAACGTTTCTTTCAGGGGGAAAGTGTCTGGGAAGGTGTCAGGATGATTACTAACACATGTGGAGGCTTTCAGCCTTCAGACAGAGGGAGGCCACTGACTTCCTCTGTAGTGGAAGTGATACTCTGGCTTTACCCTCTCTGCTTCGTGTTTTGGAACGTATCAGAAGTGTACACTAAAAGCAGTGCACACACAGACACATCGTTGTTTGGCTCTTTGGAAAGAGAAACTTTGTGGGGAAGAGGGATGTTAACACATCCCTCCTCTGAATTCCTGAACTCAGCTGGACGTACAACAGAACAAAAACTAGTTGGATCTTGAATGTGTTGATGCTTGAAGGGCAATGCTTTTAATGTGGTGACGGTAATAGCAGGAGAACTTTTAATGTGCTGACAGAGGACCGTTCGGATATGTGTTGTGACTGTTTGAAGACAAGACTCACCGCATGTTCAGACACAACCAATCCTGCTGCCCAGACACCTCGACGGCTGCTCGTCACCAGTCGGTGTTCTGGTTTACCAAGGTGGTAAACAATGTGGTTATACAACGTGCTAACGTATCTGGAGTTCTTGATAACCAATAAAACAGCATGCTGAAATGTCTGGAGTTCTGGTGGGAAATACAACGTGCTAAGATATCTGGAGTTCTGGTCTAACGTAACAAAAACGTGCCAAGATATCTTGGGATATTTGTTCTTCATGTTTCTGAAGAAATCTTCATACATCCTTCATATGAACATGGTGACTGGCTGTTCTAATGTTGGATTTGATTTGTTGTGATTTAGTATTGACCATTATGACGGCAGAACCGCCACTGGTTTGGACTTTTGTTTGAATGAGGTTGAGTCCCAGAGACACAACGCCAATGCTGCAGCTATCTGAACCCAAAGCTAATGCTAAAGCGAACTCCCCACAAAGGTAATACTACAGCTAACTCTACACAAAGTGAACACAAAGCTAATACCAGAGCTAACTGAACATAAATCGAATACTACCTCAGACAAAGCTAATGCTACTGCTAACTGAACAAAAAGCTAAAGCTACCACTTAGCCAAGACAAAGCTAATGCTAGCTGTGCATCTCAACAAGGCCGCTGGAGATGAGCGGCCAACCGTCGCCATTGGAACTGCTGAAACCCTTAGCAGCAATAACACTAGGGTTCTCATTTGGGTTTTTGAGGTTGGAGACCTTTCTGATAAAGGTAGTGGTTAACACCTTCCGGCGAGGCTATCCCTTCAGCTGCAGTTTCTCGTTGCGTAGAAGCTAATTAACACTACGGGTTCACTAGATTCAAGTCCACAAGTAGCTCCGGTAGGACCAACGAATCACAGCAGAGCTACGTGCGCTACATCCTAATCATACTCTCTCTAGTCCCAAAACACCATGCTAATAGTTGGCTATTTAACACACAGACGGCCGCCGCAACCAACTACACCCTGCTAGACTCTGAAGGCCTGATGACAAGAGGTCTGGAAAAGGTACCAAGTGTTTCTTCGCTCCTCCGGGGCGTGGGATAAGAGATTTCAAATATGATACGTGTGCATTTCAAATATGATACGTGTGACTAGAAGACTTGTGTCCTTTCTAACCCATCCCTGCTCCTTCATGATCTGTCTCTGTACAGAGTTCCACTTTGAAAACGTATGACTTTGTGAAGAAATTATCAACCTGATCAATGATAACATAAAAATGCAGGTTCCGAATTAATTGTAAAAAGCTAACAAACTCATATTTTACGAGAAAGGTTTTGATTCTGAAGGAAGTGACTGTATTGAATGTAGAAACCTGTACATTACTGTGTGATGCAACACATGATTGGATAGTGATTGATCCGATAATGTGGCCCCGTTCACAAGAGTCGCACACTAAGGAGGCCAGAGGGCCAGAGAGTATTTGGGCTCTTCTTAAAACATCTTCTGATGAACTCCTTCCTGACTCCCTTAAATACATCTACCATTCCTACGATATGGAGAAAAAAAAGTCATCATCCTGTTCCGAAAAAAGAAAATATCGATATTTGGACAGTAGCAGTGACATCATTGGTGATTAAATAATTTGAACACATTATGGTCGGGGGGTAAAACATCTCTCAGACCGCTACTAATTAGCCTGTAATGAAGACAGAGGCACTGATGAAAATCTAAAACCTACCACATGGTTGAGTGTAAAGAATCTTGACAACCCTACAGCTTGAGCTAGACTAATG